>NC_086328.1:19254104-19554104 GCF_036172605.1 Pelobates fuscus
TGTTGTATCCAATTTAGTATAGTCTCAGTATGTATAATGTGTAAACCAAGAATCACAATACAAAATAAAATAAATAAAGGGACAATACAAGCCTTATAAGGCTACTCCTTAACCTAACCTGTTAATCTATAGCAAGGGTCCTCAAACTAGGGCCCGCAGGCCGGATTCCGGCCCGCCAGGGTCCTGAACCCAGCCCAAGCACTCAGGGCCACCAGATGGGCCCTATATCTTCAGGGGCCCGGTCAGCGCTTCGACCGTGCAATAGCGCAACCAGACCCTTTTTAAAAAATCGCAGCCGCAAAGTAGTAGTGTAAATGTATGTGTATGTATTTCAGTCTGTATGCATGTCTGTGTATGTCAGTATGTATGTCAGTATGTCAGTATGTGTGTGTGTGTGTGTGTGTGTATGTATGTCAGTATGTGCATGCATGTATGGCTGTGTGTATGTATCTGCGTATATGTGTATGTATTTCAGTCTGTCTGTATGTATGTCTGTGTGTATGTATGTATCAGTATGTATGTGAGTATGTCTGTGTGTATGTATGTATCTATCTGCGTGTATGTGGATGTGGATGTATTTCAGTCTGTATGTATGTATGTCTGTGTGTTTGTATGTATGTATGTATCTGTATGTATGTCAGTATGTCTGTGTGTATGTATGTATATGTATGTATTTCAGTGTGTGTATGTGTCTGTGTGTATGTATGTGTATGTATGTAGGTCAGTATGTATGTCTGTGTATGTGTGTGTATGTATGTCAGTATATGTCTGTCTGTATGTATGTCAGTATGTGTATGTATGCATGTCTGTCTGTGTGTATGTATGTCCGTATATATGTGTGTATGTCTGTGTCTGCCTGTTTATGTATGTATGTGTGTATTTATGTCCTTATGCGTGTGGGTGCAGTGTGCATAGGAATTTGTTAATATTTTTTATAGTCCAGCCCCCAACAGTGTCTGAGGGACCATGAACTCACCCCCTGTTTAAAAAGTTTGAGGACCCCTGATCTATAGTAATACTGGATATGGCTTGCTATGAAAATATAGCAGACTTTATTATACAGTATATATTATATTATATAGTCTTAATGGGAAAAATATATCCAAGATATATATATTGCCTGCCCCCCCCCAAAAAAAATCGCCACCTGGATTTAACTAAGCAAAGAGGTAAGAGTCTTCTGTTGGCTAGTTACTGCATGGGCGATTATTGTTTCAGCTGGCAACAAGTTATTTAACCCCAACTGATGGCAATTAGTAGCTTCTCATTTCAACCATGTCAAAAAACACATCCCGTGGTCATGGAAAAGATGTTAGTCTGTTTGAGAAGGGTCAAATCATTGACATGCATCAAGCAGAGAAAACATCTAAAGAGATTGCAGAAACTACTAAAATTAGGTTAAGAACTGACCAACGCATTATTAAAAACTGGAAGGATAGTGGGGAACCACCGTCTTCGAGGAAGAAATGTGGTCGGAAAAAAATCCTGATTGATCGTGATCGGCGATCACTTAAACGTTTGGTGAAAACAAATCATAGAAAAACAACAGTAGAACTCAGGGCTATGTTTAATAGTGAAAGTAAGAGCATTGCCACACAATGCGAAGGGAACTCAAGGGATTGGGACTGAACAGCTATGTAGCCTTAAGAAAACCACTAATCAGTGAGGCTAATCGGGAAAAAAAAGGCTTCAATTTGCTAGGTAGCATAAATATTGGACTCTGGAGCAATGGAAGAAGGTCATGTGGTCTGATGAGTCTAGATTCACCATGTTCCAGAGTGATTGGCGCATAAGGGTAAGAAGAGAGGCAGATGAAGTGATGCACCCATCATGCCTATTGCCTACTGTACAAGCCTGTAGGGGCAGTGCTATGATCTGGGGTTGCTGCAGGTTGTCAGGTCTAGGTTCAGCAACATTATGTTTCCAAAGAATGAGGTCAGCTGACTACCTGAATATACATAATGACCAGGTTATTCCATCAATTGATTTTTTATTCTCTGATGGCACAGGCATATTCCAAGATGACAATGCCAGGATTCATCGGGCTCAAATTGCGAAAGAGTGGTTCAGGGAGCAAGAGACATAATCCAGAGTCCAGACCTTAACCTCATTGAGAATCTTTGGGATGTGTTGCAGAAGGCTTTGCGCAGTGGTCTGAGTCTCCCATCATCAATACTAGATCTTGGTGTAAAAAAACACAGCACGACCCCAATGAGTTCCAACGCAAAGAAAGAGGCTACACCTTATATCCTGCCAGACCTACTGTGACTTCCCTGTGGGCTTAGACCATGTGTCTGGAACATACCCCTCCAAATATAGCTGATATATCAGGTGTATAAAGGCAAACCTTCCTTCAGTACCATTCCGGATCTTTCACTTGCTACACTACTTAGAGCCCTAACCTATTGTATAACAAACCAGAAAAAAAAGGAAAAGGTGACGCTAAAATTCAAATACCTAAAAATACAGTTAGGTATTATTAAAATGTCCAATCTCAAAAATACTTTTAAAATGCCCCCACTCCCGTCTATTGCTTAAATATAACTTACACAGGGACATAAGACCTTTTCGTGAAAGATAGAAGAAGGGAGAATAAATAAGATTTAAATAATATATTGATATATATATATATATATATATATATATATATATATATATATTGAAAACGTTGTTTACTGAAAACAAACAACTGTATTGTTATGACTCAACTTTGACTTGTAATTGAATTTTTAACTATCCACTGAGCTACGGAAGATGCGGTTTTGATAAATCAATACTGAATAATGCTGGCTGTTATGAATGCTGGTATATCAGATACCCATTCATATTTGGTTCCTCCCGAACTGCCAAGACCTGAGTGATTATAGCTTGCAGTTCGGGTATCAAGATGAATATTCCCCAGCTAGAATGCAGCATAGAAGAAGTCTTCCCCAGCAGTCAGTCATATACCCAAACATCACCCTGAACTAGGCCGGCTTTTTATGCAAGTACCCAGGCACGGGGTTTACAATAACATATTCCAGGGGCATTCCCCACTGGACCTGAGAGGGCACAGGGACAAATTACATACTGCGGTTACATTGGCTCTCAGGTCCAGGACATTCCCGCATAGAATACAATAATCCTTCCCCTTCACTTAGGAGATAATTGAGTCAAGTATTGTACTCAACTCAATTATCTCCAAACACAAAAAAAAACATTTTCACAAAACCCCGAAAGTGCCTTAAACCCCATTTGAACCCCACAAAAGTCAAATCCCCTGATAGCCCCAATCTGGGGGACCAACATATCCAAAAATCACCCAGATCAGTTCGGGGTTTAGGAGTTCCATGGAAGTCATAATTTGACCGACCGCACACAAGGCTTCTGCCCAGAAAGAGTTCCATGGAATCAGGCTGTGCTGTCGGTCTCTTTCGGGCAGTCCAAAAGCCAAACAAATCAACAAACTGTTTCCCTGGCTCATAGGTAGCGTTTGTTCCCCAAGTTTGTGGGAACAAACCTACCGAACAGCGCTCTCCTGGCTGGTCGGTGAACAGAAGCAGGCGTTCACGAAGTTTGACCGGCGTTCGGGAAGTCGAGTGTCCGATTTTAGTTCCAGACACTCGACGACCAAGTCCCGCTGCATCTGTTCGTGCGACAAGATGGCCACACAGAGAGAGAACTTAATTCACCGTTTCCTTTGAAGTTAATGAGCCAGGGGGGGTGGTCGTTGTTTGGTAGTCTCAACTAACGAACGGGGAAAATTCAAAATATCGAACAAACAGGGTAGTTTCTTCACACTGGCTTTTAAAGATGAGATTTGAAACCAACTGAGATACCTTCAATGGAACAGTATGTACTCATCACAAAAATCGTAGATCATTTTTACAGAACCTTGAAAGTTTCTTCCCTATGAGTTCACAGAACTTAGGATCTGGAAGGGTTTTTAATTAACATATTGTGTTAAGCCCACCACTACGTCACAATACGCCAATGTTAAGCTCAACACTACTGTGATGGTACAATCCTTTACTCCGTCAAGCATTCCTTTCTTCCCATAAAATAAAATCGCCAAGTAATCCACATAGTAATAAATCGCTGGTATCGCCGAATAATCCATACATAAGCCAAGGCTTAATGCTGGAATGTCAGGATCGGGACAGGGATCCAACACGCAGAGTACAAAGAGTGGAAAGGTACGTATACCGGACCTTAGAATGGCCGGACTAACGTACCGAGAGTAAAGAATAGTCAGAGGCAAGCCGAGGTCGAGGGAACGAGAAGACAGATAAGCGAGAGACAAGCCGGGTCAAGGGATAACAGAGAAACAGGGTAGTACAACGAGCCGAGTCAAAACCAAAAGAGCAAACTAGAATACCAGAGCACTGAGTGACTAGACAAGCTAGAACCACGACAGGGCAATGAGCTGAAGTAAGGAGTAAGCTTAAATACCCTGGTTCTAGATGGAAATCACGCCTCTGAAAAGTACCGATTGGATATCGGACACTTGAGTGACAGATTGCTCGTGCTAGCGTCATGACGTCACGTATTGAGCGTCCTGCTAGAAAAGGACGTGGATTCCTCGCGGCCGGTGTTTAAGTGACTGGATGAACCGCGAGGAACGGAGGAGACAGCTCGCCTGGACGGATACACCACCAAGTCTCTACCTCCCTTAGAGGTAGAGGCCTCAGGTACCCTGACAGTACCCCCCCTCTCAGATACGCCCACCGGGCGGAATGAACCGGGGCGAGATGGGAAGCGAAGGTGAAATGCTCTGCGAAGGCGAGAAGCATGGACGTCCTCCTGAGGTACCCAACTCCTCTCCTCAGGACCATATCCCCTCCAGTTGACCAGATATTGCAATTTTCCCCTTGAAATTCTGGAGTCAATGATGGAGCTGACCTCGTACTCCTCCCGACCCTCCACCTGAACAGGACGAGGCGAGGAGACCTTAGAGGAGAATTTGTTGCAAATGAGGGGTTTCAACAAGGAGACATGAAAAGAGTTAGGAATGCGTAAGGCAGGTGGCAGAGCAAGGCGATACGCAACCGGATTGATACGAGTGAGAACCCTGTAAGGACCTATGTAACGAGGAGCAAATTTCATGGACGGAACTTTTAGGCGAATATTCTTAGTACTCAACCATACCCTATCCCCAGGAACAAAAACAGGAGCCGCTCTTCTATGTTTGTCAGCATGTTTCTTGAACAGCGAGGAACTATGTAATAGAATTTGTCGAGTTTGATCCCATAATTTCTTCAGGTTGGCGACATGATCATCAACCGACGGTATCCCCTGAGAAGAGGAAACCGAAGGAAAAATCGAAGGATGAAAGCCATAGTTCATGAAGAAAGGGCTAGAGCGAGTTGAATCGCAAACAAGATTATTGTGTGCGAACTCCGCCCAAGGAATCAGACCGACCCAATCGTCCTGGTGTTCGGAAACAAAGCAACGCAGATACTGTTCGATCTTTTGATTAGTACGTTCAGCAGCTCCGTTAGACTGAGGGTGATAGGCAGAGGAAAAGTTCAATTTGATGCCCATTTGAGAACAAAAGGATCTCCAGAAACGTGAGACAAATTGAGAACCTCTATCAGAAACAATCTCTGAAGGGATCCCATGTAAGCGAAAAACTTCTCTCGCAAAAATCTCCGCCAATTCAGGGGAAGTCGGAAGTTTAGGTAATGGCACGAAATGGGCCATCTTAGTAAATCTATCCACCACCGTGAGAATAACAGTCTGTCTCTTGGAAGCAGGCAAATCAACGATAAAGTCAATGGACAAACAGGACCAAGGTTTCTCAGGAATGTCCAAGGGGTGTAGCAGGCCACATGGGGATGCATGAGATAGTTTAGTCTTGGCACAAGTCTCACAAGCTGCGACGAACTCCTCAATATCCTTACGAAGTGAAGGCCACCAGAAATCCTTGGATATCAGAGAGTACGTCTTGCGAATACCAGGATGACCAGCTATTTTACTTTCATGAAAACATTGTAAGAGCTCCAGTTGAAGTTCAGGAGGAACAAAGTTTCTTCCCTCAGGAGTGTTTCCGGGAGCTAGATGTTGTGACTTCAAGATCTGGTCAAGTAGCGGGGAATGAATTTTGAGACTGGTATTAGCAATAATATTGCATTTGGGTACAATGGAAGACAAAAGTGGTTCAACTGAAGCAGAGGGTTCATATTGGCGAGATAGCGCATCGGCTTTAGAATTCTTTGACCCAGGTCTGTAAGTCAAAACGTAATTGAAATGGGTAAGAAACAACGACCAACGAGCCTGCCTGGAGGACAGACGCTTGGCCTCTCCGATATAAGACAAGTTTTTGTGGTCTGTCAGGATGGTAACAGGATGTAATGTACCTTCCAATAAATGTCTCCATTCTTTCAAAGCCTTGATAACCGCTAGTAATTCTCTGTCACCAATGTCATACCTGCTTTCAGTACCGGTCAATTTTTTAGAGAAAAATCCACATGGATGTAATGGTTTATCAACACCCAACCTTTGAGATAAAACAGCACCTAAACCAGTCTCTGATGCGTCTACCTCGAGCAAAAATGGCAGAGAAGTGTCAGGGTGAACTAAAATTGGAGCGGAAGCGAAAAGCTCCTTGAGAGTCTTGAACGCAAGGAGAGCTTCAGTAGTCCAATTCTTAGTGTCAGCCCCCTGTTTGGTCATGTTAGTGATAGGTGCAATAATGGAAGAATAGCCCTTAATAAAGCGCCTATAATAATTGGAAAAACCAATAAATCTCTGTATGGCTTTAAGACCTGTGGGTAAAGGCCACTCTAGAATGGATTGGAGCTTATCCGGATCCATCTTAAATCCCTCCCCAGAGATCACATAGCCGAGAAAGGTTACCTGGGTTTGATCAAAGCTACATTTCTCCAACTTGCAGTACAAGCCATGCTGGAGAAGCTTGTGCAAAACCCTCCTGACTTGTTTGTGATGAATCTCAATGTCACTAGAATGAATGAGTATATCATCTAGGTATACAATGACGCACTCTTGCTGAAATTCCCTAAGAACCTCATTAATCAGATCTTGGAATACTGCTGGTGCATTGCATAACCCAAAAGGCATGACGGTATATTCATAGTGGCCATATCGAGTATTGAATGCCGTCATCCACTCATGTCCCTGCTGGATTCTCACCAAGTTATATGCCCCTCTGAGGTCTAACTTGGTGAAAATTGTAGAGCCCTTCAAACGATCGAAGAGTTCGGTGATCAAGGGAATCGGGTAGGCATTTTTAATGGTTATCTTATTCAGGCCTCGATAATCAATACAAGGTCTCAAAGAACCATCTTTCTTTTTAACAAAAAAAAATCCAGCCCCGGCAGGGGAGGAGGACCTCCTGATGAATCCCTTGTCTAAATTCTCGTGAATATATTCCTCTAGGACTGAGTTCTCCTTTATAGATAATGGGTATACATGACCTCTGGGAGGCATGGTACCAGGGAGTAGGTTAATTTTGCAATCAAAGGACCTGTGTGGGGGTAAGGTATCGGCTTTCTTTTTGTCAAATACTGCCTTTAAATCTAGATACTGAGACGGAATTTGTGTCTCTGTAGGATTGTCAGAGGTATTCGATGTATTAGTTAATCCAAGAGGTAAGACCTTCCGCAAGCATTTTTCTTGACAATTCTCTCCCCATGAAACTATCTCCCCTGATTCCCAATTAATAATAGGGTTGTGTCTCCTCAGCCAGGAGTACCCCAGAACTATGGGAATAGACGGAGAAGAAATGAGCATCAAGGATATATCCTCTTTATGCAGGATGCCAACAGTCAAGTTAATCGGTATGGTCTCATGAAAAATAACAGGCTCAAGTAACGGTCTACCATCGATGGCCTCAACAGCCAGTGGTGTCTCTTTTAACTGGGATGGAATAGCATGCTTGGCAGCAAAACCCTGATCTATAAAGCTCTCAGCAGCTCCAGAATCGATTAGTGCCATAGTCTTAACTACTCCCTTCTCCCACTTTAAAGAAACGGGTAACACAAGCCTGAGCTCCTTGTAGTTGTGAATTGAGGACAAAGTAGAAACACCCAAGGCCTGTCCTCTAGAGGAACTTAGGTGCGAGCGTTTCCCGAACGATTGGGACAATTTAGGCGTAAATGACCCCTGACTCCACAATACATACATAAACCCTCCCTTCTCCTGTACTGTCTCTCCCTTTCAGTGAGATGAGTACTGCCTATCTGCATAGGTTCAGGAATACGTAAGTCTTCGAACTCAGAGATTTGAAAGGTAGGCGCTAGTTTAAAGGAGGGTCTACGGGTCCTATCTCGAGTGTTCTGCCTCTCTCTTAAGCGTTCATCAATACGAGATATAAAAGAAATTAAATCCTCCAAATTTTCAGGGAGTTCTCTAGTAGCGACCTCGTCAAGAATTACATCTGATAACCCATTCAGAAACACATCTATATAAGCCTGTTCGTTCCACTTAACTTCTGCCGCCAAGGATCTGAACTCTAGTGCATAATCCACAAGTGTTCGATTGTCCTGTTTAAGGCGCAACATTAATCTAGCTGCATTGACCTTTCTGCCAGGAGGGTCAAAAGTTCTTCTAAACGCAGCTACAAAGGCATTATAATTATAGACGAGTGGATTATCATTCTCCCATAAAGGATTGGCCCATCTCAAAGCTTTTTCAATGAGTAGAGTAATAATAAATCCAACCTTTGCTCTATCTGTAGGATAAGAGCGGGGTTGTAGTTCGAAATGGATGCTAATCTGGTTTAGAAAGCCACGACACTTCTCCGGTGACCCGCCATAACGTACTGGTGGGGTAATACGGGAAGAAGCACCTACAGTGGCTACCTCTAGACCTGAGACTGCAGGAGAGATAGAAGGAGTACGTGTCTCCTCAGGTGGATTACTAGCACGAGACAAAAGTGCCTGTAGTGCCAAAGCCATCTGATCCATCCTATGTTCCATGGCGTCAAACCTGGGATCCGAAGAACCAAGCTGACTGTTTGTACCTGCAGGATCCATTGGCCCTGTCGTAATGTCAGGATCGGGACAGGGATCCAACACGCAGAGTACAAAGAGTGGAAAGGTACGTATACCGGACCTTAGAATGGCCGGACTAACGTACCGAGAGTAAAGAATAGTCAGAGGCAAGCCGAGGTCGAGGGAACGAGAAGACAGATAAGCGAGAGACAAGCCGGGTCAAGGGATAACAGAGAAACAGGGTAGTACAACGAGCCGAGTCAAAACCAAAAGAGCAAACTAGAATACCAGAGCACTGAGTGACTAGACAAGCTAGAACCACGACAGGGCAATGAGCTGAAGTAAGGAGTAAGCTTAAATACCCTGGTTCTAGATGGAAATCACGCCTCTGAAAAGTACCGATTGGATATCGGACACTTGAGTGACAGATTGCTCGTGCTAGCGTCATGACGTCACGTATTGAGCGTCCTGCTAGAAAAGGACGTGGATTCCTCGCGGCCGGTGTTTAAGTGACTGGATGAACCGCGAGGAACGGAGGAGACAGCTCGCCTGGACGGATACACCACCAAGTCTCTACCTCCCTTAGAGGTAGAGGCCTCAGGTACCCTGACATGGAACAAGTCTGATTTACTGAGAAACAGGGGACACAATTTATACAGTACATAACTCCTCCTCTGGGCCAGGCTAGATAATTGGGTTTGAGCACTTATCAAACTCAATTATCTAGTGGCCAGAAAAGTTAAAATTTTTCACAATTATTAGAAACATACTTTATGCATAACATATCAATATAAATTGGGTAGCTGAGGGTGATCTAAGCAACATATCCAAATTTCGTGAGAATCCGTTCGGTAGTTTTGGAGTTATACCGTGTGGAGGTTTGACCGGCTCGAGGTTGTAGCCGACTTCAGAGTTTCATGAAATCAGTGGTGCGAGCCGGTCTCCTGATGAAAGTTACATGAAAACCCCCATAGATGTAATGTAGCTGGTTACATGAGAGTGCTCCCCTTGTTCGGTAGATTGAAACTGGGGGACCGGGGATTGCTGGAGAGCCATGCCGAAAATAGTTCCAGGTGCTCGACGCCTAAGTCCCGCTGGCCGGCCGTTCGGGAGTTTAAGATGGCCGCCTTCCATTGTTCTCGGGAACTCCATGTTCCCCTTTTTTCTCTAAAGTAGGAGTGAAACACAACTAATAAATACCGTATTTACTCAAATCTAATGCGCACCTTTTTTGGAAAATAAAGTTTCTACATTTGGGGCAACATTCAAAATTTTCTGTCGAATTCACACAGGTGAATTAAAATTGGAGAATTCACACAGGTGAATTAAAATTGGCGAATTCACAGAGGTGAATTAAAATGGGTGAATTCACACAGGCGAATTCACACAGACAAATTTCATTCCTAAAAGAGGGCTTAAGAAAGAACAGACTTACCATGTAAAACTAAAATTGAAATACCATCAGTGTTACTGTGGTATATGGCAATAAACAGTTTCATTCTTGTATAGTAGTAATGTGCATAACATTCACCAGCAAAAAAAAATTTCAGCTTCCAGGTTTTAAAAATTAAGGCACGTATTAGATTCGATGGCGCATTAGATTTAAGTTAATACGGTATATATAGCTACGTATAGTTTAAGTTTGAAGAAGGGAAAAGAGTGATGACATGAAACATACAAGTATACCAAAGGACTAATGTCAGGGCCGGACTGGCCCACCGGGATACCGGGCAATTTCCCGGTCCGGTGGCACACTCAGAGGGGGCCGGGCCGGGTGGCAGCCTCGCCGGTCCGGCGGCACTCCTAATGCTGAAGACTGAAGGAGGAGGGAGCATGTCTCTCTACCATGCTCCCTCGCGGTTCCCACAATTCCCAGCACAGCATACTGATACAGCATACTGTGCTGGGAATTGTGGGAACCGCAAGGGAGCATGGTATAGAGACATGCTCCCTCCTCCTTCAGTCCTCAGCATCAGTGACAGGAGTGCAGCCGGACCGGCGAGGCTGCCACCCGGCCTGGCGGCTCCAGCCTGGAACGCAGCCGGCCCCCTCTGACTTCCCTCGGTAAATGGGGGGGGAATATAGAGACACAAGGGGAGGGGGGAAAATAAAACAGAGAGAGGATGAATAGACAGACGCAGGGGAAGAGGGAAGAAAGAGACAGTGGGAGAATAGAGAGAGACAGAGGGGGAGGGAGAGTGCCACAGGGAAAGGAGGGAGAAAGAGACAGAGGGGGAAGAGTGAGACACAAGGGGAGAAAGAGGGGGAATAGAGAGATGGTAGAGGGGGAGAAAGAGACACAGGGAAAGGGGGGAGAAAGAGACAGAGGGGAAAAGAGAGACACAGGGGGAGAAAGAAGAGAGACACACAAGGGGAGGGGGAGAAAGAGGCAGAGGGGGAAGAGAGAGACTGAGAAGGAGAGGGGGACATGGACACAGGGGAGCAGTGAGGGGGAGAAAGAAACATACAGAGGGACTGGGGGGATACAAAAAGGCACACAGAGGGGCTGTATATATCACTGGTGGATCCAGGGGGGCAACTGGCAATTGCCCCCCCTCGCAGTGCAGGGCTGGCACTGTCCAAGCGCCATGTGCCTCTTACGGACCGGAGGGGAGATCAGAGATCTCCCTCCCCATTCCGCAGGCACTGTGCAGGCAGCCGGCAGGGGAGGGAGGAAGAGAGGACCCGGGAGCTCAGCCTGCAGCTCCTCCGGGTCCTTCTTGCGTGAGTACAGAGCGTTGCCGCGGTTACAGCGGCAACGCTCCGGCTCTCGCGAGAGTGAACTCTAGCCCTGGAGCTACGGTCTAGAGTTCACTCTCACCACTGCGACCACCAGGGATTCCTGGTGGTCGCAGTGGTGAGAGTGAACTCTAGCCCCATACACACACTGCCCCCACACACACACCATACACATTCACACACTGCCCCCATACACATACACTGCCCCCCATACACACACTGCCTCCACACACACCATACACATTTACACACAGCCCCCTATACACACACACACACACACACATTGCCCCCCACAAACACACACACACTGCCCACCATACACACACCATACACATTTACACATTGCCCCACATACACTGCCCACCCATACACACACACAGCCCCCCATACACACATTGCCCCCCCCCACACACACACACACAGCCACCCATACACACATTGCCACACACACATACACAGCCCCCCCATACACAACACACCCTACACACTGAACCTTTCACACAAACTGCACCCCTCACACATTGCACCACTGCTCCTATACCTTACTACAGCCCCATATCCCAGCAGACCCCAGGTAAGTTGTCAAACTGTTCTTAAACGGTTTGACTACTTACTCTGGGAGTGGGTCCCGGCACTCCTGGCACCATAACCAAAACACAGAGCAGTAGTGGTTATTGTGCATGGATTATTTCTTTAAATAATCTATCAGGCTCTGGATCCGCCACTGGTATATATATATATATCTCATGTATATTAATGTGTGTGTTAGTTTTATATTTATATATATATATATAATTTTAAGTTATCTTTTCTAACTCTGTATCTGCACACTATGCTGGCGCAACGCATTATGGGGCTGGTAAATAATTTTTTTCCAGGGCTGCTTTTAATTCCCAGTCCAGCCCTGACTAACGTGCAATATGGTTGCATTTTCTGTAGCAAGAGGCAGGCTACAAACAACAGAAAATAGGCAGAAGTGGAAAGGGAAGTTTAGGGCTAATATAAAGAGTGATCAGAGTAAACAAGGTTTATAATATGCAGTATGCTGGAACATAGGAAAATGAAAAGAAAGCCTGTGATTTTATAAAGGGAAAAAGAAGACTATAAAGGGCCAATAGCTTTTAATTACCATACTGTTTCTAAAATTTAAAAAAAAGCATGCAGAGATTGCCACTGATTCGAAATTAGAATGTCATTGTTACCACCAATCAGCTGTATGCTCAGTTATATTTAGGTTTTATCCAAAGTGCTTATTTATTTTAGAGTTAGACAAATGATCGCTGCTTCTGATGAGCCCAACATGTTTTGCATTACATGGGCTTTGTGTGACCAGGCAAAAATACAGTGCAGTTACACATGTGAGTGCAGCTACTGTTTAACTACATGCTTCCTCCAGAACTAATTTATTAGGAAAAATATATGGATCTAGAGTCAGTTTTCTATGCTTTATAGGTTCCGTGTCCCGCTTAATAAATAAATTACTAGTGCAAAGCAGGTCAAATCTACTGTAAATATACACCACTGCAATAACCTTCAATGACAACCTATTGGTTATATTTTTTTCTTTATGCTTCCTAACGCATTTTGGTACCTGACTTGTATATTTATGTGACTATTGTTAGAAATGACTAATTGGGTTTGATTAGCTTCATCATTAATATTCTGTCCATAATTTAACATGCTTCAATAAAATACCCTAAAGTTGTATAGTGATTAGATTTCAGGAATATGTGTTTTGCAATTAAGTTCCTCTTGATTTTGATATGCAGATTAAGAAATGGTGGTCTCATTTAAAGAGAAAAAAAAATTGCCCTTATTAACTCAGCAGCATACTCTGAAGATTAGGCAAGAAAGCCTACATTCGCTTTCTGTATGTGCTAGCTAAATGTATTTCAATCAAGTCTATGTGGGCAAATCAGATGTGATTAGTTTAAGTTCACAGTCATCCTATCTAAATGAATAATGTGTCACCTAACAGTGCAAAAATGTGATTAATAGTTTATCAGTTAATTAAAAATGATGTTTCTCTTTTTTATTATTTTTTTTTAGAGCAATGCAATGAAGGTATTATACGTGTAAATCATAAATGCTAATTATTTTTCACCTAATTCGGTTCTTTATTTTCCATTCTGAATCCTCGAAATTGGAATTTATATCTCCTTGTGATTTGATTTATGGTGTTAAGACAGATTAGTTAATGTTTCTCAGAAAATGTTTGGAGCTTTACTTAAAAAATAATAAAAGCAAAAATAGATCTTAATTTTCTTGATTCACGGAGAAAGAGTGCACGTAGCTGTTTTAGTTAAACAATTCAGTTCCTATTTATATGACTATAATAAAAAAAAAATAACAGGATAGAACAAGATTAGATAGATATAGTGTGACAAACTCCCCTTTCCAAGTGAGTTTGCTACGAGCTCCTAGAGGAGCCTGCTTGCCAGCCACCTGCCCGCAGACTACGGACCCTGTAAAATGTAATAGAAAAAAGTCTCCATTCGTGTATTTGGATTAACCGGAGACCACCCTGAAGCTTGTTAAGCCTAATTGATACTTTGTAGCAATTTCCACCGCAGTGTTCTAAATGTTCGTCTGGGTGGCCGCATTGCCTATGGACGGGGTGGCGGCTATCTTGTTCGCACGAACGCAGGCAGCGGTGTTTGGTCATCGAGTTCATGGAACTATTTTCGGACACTGAAACTCCCGAACACCACTGGACTTCTATGATCGCCTGTGTTCAGTTCTACAACCCTTAAAAAGACACTGTTTCGTGGAAACGTTCCCACGAACAAGGGAAACAAGCTCCAGGGTAAGAACATTGACTATGTTAGGTAGTTTGTTTGGGTTTTAAAATACCAAACTAGACCAACCGCAAGCCCTGATTCTCTGGAACTGTTTTAGGCATGGGACCATGCTTGCGGCCGGTCAAATTATGACTTCCAGTAAATTCCTGAACCCCTAAACCGATCTGGGTGATTTTTGGATATGTTGGTCACCCAGATCGGGGCTATCAGGGGACGTAACTCTAGGGTTTTGTGTATTTTCAAGGTACTTTTGGGGGGTTGTTTGGGAAATGTGTGTTTTTGTGCCTGGAGATAATTAAGTTTAATGCAGTGCTTGACTCATGTATTTCCCAAGCACAGGGGAGGGATTATTTTGTTTTGTATGGGAGTGTCCTGGACCTGAGAGCCAATGTAATCGTGTGTATGTTTTTACTGTAGTCTGCTCTCAGGTCTGGGGGGGAGGGGGTGGGGGGGAGGGGAGGGGAGGGCGGGGGGGTGCCCCTTGCATGGGTACCTGCATAGAAGGCCAGTTGTGGCTGCCAATAAACATATTCCAGCTTGTACTCCCAGAACTATGTGTTGTCTGGTTACTGGGAGGGGAAAGGGCTACTCTTTAATCACTGTTCCCGTGTGGAGGATTCAACAGGGAAAGTCCGTGTAAGGACTAGAGCTCCCAGGACTGAGTGTCGTCCAGTGCCTGGGGATGTCTTGAGCGAATTCCCCATTCGACTCCAGGAGGGAGCGGTTCCAGGACCTCAGTCAAGCCACGGTGACTGAGGGCTAGAGTGCTGAGGTTAGTCCCCTGTTCCAGCTAGGAAGCGGTCCTTGGTGGAGGTAACCAGCCAGGGGTACAAAGAGTTCCGTTACAGAGAAATGTGACTGAACGAAGTCAAAGTTGTCTTGTTGAATTTATTTATATATGTCTTGTCCACCCTTTGCACAGCACTGTGGAATATGTTAGCCCTTCCTAAATAACGATAATAGAAATAATGATAAAACAATACAGGGGCAATATTCTAGAAAGGGTAAAGTTGAGTTACTGATCTCAGTCACTGTATTTCTGAGTGAAGGTCCATTATGGATTTTTACTTGCCTTGGAGAAGATAATAATAATTCTTCATTTGAAACACAGAATCAGTCACACCACTATGTAGAAATTATACTATATTCATCCTTTTATGCAAATAACAATCCTTTTATAAGATAATAACCCACAGTCTCGTTTTGTTTGATGCCCAGGCCCGATGAACTCCAATGCAGTGACACTAGGTTAAGGATCTCGATTTGAATCCCTCTTAACCTTACATTTTGCAAATATATGTTAATTCAGATATGTTAATGCTACTTAGCTAATAATAGTAGGCTCTCTTTCTAATAAAGTCTTGAAACTCAGTTCGTGGTTTTGTATGCAAGCACTTTCCCACAAAGGACAACCTATAGTACCCTAGCATGGCAGTTATGATTGCAGAATAGATCATATTATTCCAAGCTATAACCACAGGACTGAGTTTACAAGCTTCAGGGAACACATTACCACCAGAAAGCCAGGATGAATGCAAGCTAGGAAAGCCATCCTACATGTTTAAAGGGACACTCAAGAAGAATGTGTCATATCTTATTTTACATTTTAATTTAAAAAACTTTGAACAGAATTCAATAGAAATTATCACTTTTCTAAATTAGTCTTGTTAGACCCCATTGGCTGTCAAACAGATAATAGGCAATGTTACTTTCTGGTTGTTAAGCTCAGTGGAGCCAAACTCAAGAGGCAGCAATTGCCCAAATCACATGCCTTGCAAAGATTTCTCATTGAGCTGCATTGGGAAGTCTGTGATTGGACAGCCACAGACAGTCTGGGCTTTAGAATGGGAGGGCTTGCAAATGCTGCAGACAAGAGATTTGCAGCCTTTGCAAGCTGTTTTTGGATATAACCCCAATGTAAAAATGCATAATTAAATGCATACATATTTTCATTGGCGGTATGTTTACTAAACAGTGAAATTGTAGTTCTTTAATTTGGATAGTGGAGTGTGCCTGTACACAGTTTAGTAACAATATTACCACTGAAAGCTAGCTCACTTCGCCCAGTACAGACTCTGGGCAGATCTACATCTTATAAGATGATATATATATATATATATATATATATATATACATATAAATATATATACATGCATACATATACACACACAATATATATAGGGTTAGTTCGAAATGAAACAGATCTGGCCGAACCACTAAGATTTTAACTGATTGCAGGCCAGCCTGCTAATGATGAAATATATCTGACCAGTTCATTAAACACAATCTTCGTTCGGGTAACCATATTTTTTAATGAACAGTCCATTTCACAAATGGCAATATGGTAACCATAAACCGTTTATCAACAAGTTTGTAAATAGACATATGTTCTATTACTGTATTCATCAAATTGCTCTACTCAATGCCATGGAATAATAAGAATATAGAACCATAGAATCTGACGGCAGATAAGAACCATTCGGCTCATCTAGTCTGCCCAATTTTCTAAATACTTTTATTGGTCCCTGGCCTTGTCTTATAGATAGGAAGGATAGCCTTATGCCTATTCCACGCATGCTTAAACTCCTTTACTGTATTAACCTCTACCATTTCAGCTGGAAGGCTATTCCATGCATCCACTACCCTCTCAGCAAAAGTAATACTTCCCGTTATTATTTTTAAACCTTTGCCCCTTTAATTTAAGACTATGTCCTCTTGTTGTGGTAATAGAATGCTCTATTACCAAATTATCCATTATGTTTTATCTACATACAGTATGTGTTAGGTGGGGAAAGATTTAATATTAATGTGTACATCTAGGTCTTGTGAAAGGAGATAAATAATTAATCTAAGAATAAACAGACATCTCATCCCCCCCCTCCCCCCTGCACAAAGTGATAAATAAAATAAAGGACAACTTCCTAATGGACAAACTGACAGCGCAGGTGCGCAATACCACTGCCTCCTTTATCAATGTGTGGCAACCATGAGAAGACTTCCTGGACAAAAATACCCGTAACCCGTAAACCCACACAAGGGGATCTGAGCGGAACACACGAACCTCCGCACGGGGCCAATGCCCCGGTGCCCCCCCCCCTCCCACCCCACCCCTTTCTTCTCTACTTTCTTCTTTTGCCCTTCACCCCATTCTAAACAAAATAGCAGTTCAGAGTGGAGCGAACCACTAGATGGGCACACCAAGACAGAAGTGCGGCAGAAGCCCAGCTCCAACAAGACTCTAAAGTAGATGACACCACGAAATGTATCACCATAGGCCACTTTATACGTCAATGTATAAGATTAGCAGCAAACACAATTATGGCAAACCATTCTGTATACCTGATATGTGTGCAACAGATATGCAATGCTACATTCTTGAACTCAAAAATAAAGAAGTATAAAAAATAAACAGACATCTGGGTTTTATTTTTTTTAAGGAAAATATTACAAACATTAAAGGATTACTTTAGCCGTATTTTGTTATTTGTGTCTATAGAGCATTATTGAGCACAGGTCACTCCCCTTACTTTTTGTGAAGAAACATTGAAAATAAAGATCAAGCCATGTTCATCACATTGGTTCCCTCTCCGAGGTCCATTCAAATGCCTCTAATAGAGAAGCATTTTGGACTTTGGTTGCATGTTCAATGCGCCAGTCAACTTCTTCTGACAAAGAAGCATTGAATCCAATACTTCTATACCAGTAGTGGATGCTCAGCATTTATAAGCAGCAAGATGAGCCGAGTACCCACCCACCTCCCAATCCCGACGTAACTGAAGAGTGTAAGGAGGTAGGGATGCACGAAGGGTGGGGTAGATGTTTAACAGAGCAAGTGGAGTAAAAGAAGGTAGGGCTTCACATTGCAGGCGCTTTCATAGCAAAGAAACTTATTAAGGCTGTTGCCAATGCACAACGAGTGCCGACGATGGACAAATGTTTTGCACAGAACCATAGTATCAGGATATGATATGACCCATCAATAATGTAAACTGTAAGAAAAATCTGTATTACCGGTCCTTAGAGAGGCCGGACTTAACATATTAATAGATTGGTCAATAACAAGCTGGGGTCAGGGGTATAGAAAGAGACAGAAATGAGGAGACATGCCAATAGAACAAGGATACCTGAAATGAGAATAGTCAAAAACAAGCCAAAGTCAAAATACCAAAAGAATCACAAGATAAACACACTCTCTTTCCGTTAAATCGTAGCAGCAGGCGTCCTTCAGAACCCCATACCGGCCAGGGGCTACACTGAGAGCGGATTGGGTTGCCATTTTCCGCGGGTTAGGTAAGTTCCTGTTGGCATTTATAGTGTAACCATGGCATTTATAGTGTAACCATGTAGGCACATGATCGTGCCTACCAGGCGCCATTACCCATAGGGAGCCTGGAAAAGAGTCACATGTTCTGAAGGTGTAACTACACTCCAGCACAAAGTCACTGACTTCTCTGTACAGGCAGGGTTTCAAGCTGAAGCACTGTACATACAGACTGCTTGTACCATGACTACTTCTAAAAGCAGTAGAGGCCATGGTGGTTTGAGTAACCCTTGAATGCAGAATTTAACAAAACAAATAGAGGGCTTAGTGAAGGTAAGTTTCTATTCCATGGTTTCACTTTTTTTGTTATGTTAATATTTTCACAATAAAATGTTCTCAGTTGGAATAAAACAGCAAGAAATAAGTTGCGGCTGTTAAAATGTTGAATGATTTTTTTATAATTGTGGTTTACTTATTCCCTGCAAAGTGTATTTACTCTACTCAGTTCAAGAATTTTTAGCTACACAGGCGAAGATGCATTTTGCAGCCCAGTCCACCCTCTCCCCCCCCCCCCCCCCCAAAAAGAAAATCTGTTCCTTAATCCCACTCTTGAATTTCTTACTTTTTTCCTTTGTGTCTTACACTCCCCCGTACTTCCCACCATCCCCTTTATGTGTCTCTTACTCCCCTTCAGTCACTTTGTGTCTCTTCTTCCCCGCCACTTTGTGTATCTCTTTATTCACCCAAATCCCTTTGTGTTTCTCTTTCTCCACCCCAGCCCCCTTGTGTCTCTTCCCCTCCTCCAGCTGCAATGTGCCTCTTTCTCCCCTTCACCACCCCCTTTATGTCTCTTTCTCCCTTCAGCCCCTTATGTGTATCTCTTTCTCCCCTTCCCCTCTGTGTGTCACCTTTCCCAGCAGCTTGTCTCTTTCTCCCCACATTCCCTCTGTGTCTCTTTGTCATCGTCCTTAGACCCTCATGGTGTCTCCCCCAGCCCATGCCTGTCTCTTTTTCCCCTTCCCCAGCCCCTGTCTGCCTCTTTTCCCCCTTACCAGCTCCTCTGTGTCTTTTTGTACTCCCTAGACCCTCTGTGTCTCTTTTCTTCTCCCTAGCCTCTTTTGTGGGTATCTTTCTCCCCTTCCCAGACTCTTTTGTGGGTCTCTTTCTCCCCTTCCCAGACTCTTTTGTGGGTCTCTTTCTCCCCTTTTGTGTCTCTTCCCCCCAGCACATTATCTTTCCTCCCCAGCCTCTCTTTGTGTGTGTCTTTGTGTGTTTCCCAATCCCTCCGTGTTTCTTATTCCCACCAGCCCCTCCATTCTATGTGTCTAATTTCCTCCCCCAGTCCCATGTGTGCCATTCCCCTAGTCCCCCCAGTCCCCCCATACGTCTCATTCCCCTTGCCCCATACCATGTATTTCATTGCCCTTGCCTCTCACGTGTCTTATTCCCTCAGTCCCCCATGTGTCATACCCTAAGCCCCCCAATGTGTCTTATTCCCGCAGCCCACCTCCCCGCATGTGTCTCATTTCCTCCCTCCCAGTGTGTCTTACACCCTTTCCCCTTCCCTCCATGTCTCTCCTCCCCTTACTTCTCTGTAGCGTGGCCAATCCACAGACTGGGAGAGAGGAGTTTCAGGAACTTCTCCCAGGTCTGACAGGAAGCAGTTCTGCACTTCCTGCACGCACCGTGACAGTCGTACACCTCTCAGGGCCGGTGCACCTTACAGTGGCCACATGTGCCGCCTTATGGTAGCTAAGGCACTGATTATATTGTGTCAATAGCCCAATATGTTGGTAATAAAAAGTACTATACTAGCCACTGAGAACTAGTTCATGTATATTCAAATATTCACAGTGGCCACTTCATTAGGCACCATCAGCTCTTAAAAGCAGTACTGTCATTTTGGGGGTCTGTATATTTTGCAAATACGGCTGAGGGTAACATGCCCACTTGTACTGCAGCAAATGAGGCGAGGGAAAGATAGATAGATAGATCTATTAATTTCAAGAAAAAAAAAATACTTGGGCGTTGTGAATTTGAATAATACCGCTAAAATTAATAGTTTCTAAGAGATATCAGCCATCTGCAAAAGGACCTTTTTTATTTTTAAACAGTGACTTTTTGGTTCACATTAAATGTGCAATTTCTGCATTTAAAACTGTGAGCTGGGGCACTAAAAATGACACATGAAGCAAATTAACACACTTATGCTATGATCGAACATCCCAATGTAGCTATTTGCAACTGTGACCCTCCACACACTTCAGGGGGCACAGAACATTACAAAAGGAAAATTCACAACCTTATGGGCCATATTTTGCATTTTTCCCAATTAAGAATTTGGGTAAAAGAAAATAACAGCATATTGTCATAAACAATGAGGGGCTGTTTTCCAGGGAGGAAAAGGAATAGAATGTGGAGCTATCTTGCTGTGAACTGCACATGACATTTATTTAAAAATTATAAGAGAACTTATTCATTTTTTTCCACGAACAAGACAGGCACACAGGTAAAAAAAAAAAAAAAAAAATCAGCTAAGAGTTGTAGCAATTTATATGATGTCATTTTTTTTCCAAGGCAATAATATTTATAGACACAATTAGTCAGGTTAGACAATTGTTAGAAATTAATCCGAGATTTATTATTTGCCTTTCTCTAGTTCTGTAAGGAGCAGAGTGAATATAGTAATTATGAGATTTTAAAGTTTGATAACTTATAGGGGGGCTGTAAGTCTTCTGGAAATGCCACCACTGAAATCACTTTTAGCTTGTATGAACTTTTTTATTCATCTGATGTGCTGCTTGTTGTGAAATGGGAATAAATCTTTCTAGCAATTTAGTCGATAAACACCCAACGAATACATTAATTTAGCGATTTTTGCAGATTTCCGTTGGGTGTAAATTACATTTTATTTGGCAATAGTTGCAGATCTAGTATGTCAGGCATCAACTTCCTCTTTCTTATCTGTCTCACAGAGAAGCCATGTGGACCAGCCGTACATGCGCATGGCTGTAAAATCACAGGCTTCTCAGTAGGCTGTATTACAGCTCACTGATAAGTCTTTCAAAGGGAGGCACTCTGCGGGACAGCCTGGGAGGTCTAACAGGACTGAAATATAAAAGTACTGATTTCTATTGATATGTGCTTGAAGTGTTCCTTTAAAGATTTAGTAATTAACATCACAATTCAGTTCAGACTTGGCACAACCAGGACACACAGTGTATTGTTGGAGTTAGCGACACAGAAACATTGTGTTCAGTGACAAAAATGGAAAGATTTGATTACAGCGATTGACAGGGAACCAAGATGTAGTCACACAATCCTAGGACAGAGCTAAATATAGAGAGTGGATTTGTACATTTAATTTTGTTTTTCAGATCTTACAATCATATATTTGTAAAATTGAGCGGTTGAGTAAACCAAATAGTAAAACTCATAGGAACTAACAACCCCCTTTTAACTCTTTCACAAAGAGTTTTGGCAGGTTTTAATTCTAAGAAGCATAACGATATGGGGATATATTGTTACTGTTTGATCTAAGGCCAAATATAAATGTTATTAAACAGATTCTTCTTTTTTTTTTTTTTATTCTTTATTTTTCAACTCGACAGGAGTAACAAGTGCACAGAAAATTTTGCTTACGCAGAAGCCAACATTGGTATTACAATAAAATGCAGAATATGTTACAAAATACCCCTATGATACCTTTTTAATACATCTGAAATGTTTGTCTCCCATCGAGGGTTTTACTTATATCAGGCAATGTGAGCGTCTCTAAGGAGTCCTAAGCTGGTAACTAACCGGATAGCTCTAGCTCTCCTCGTTCCCTTATTATTTTGACCATGCCTGAGGAGATTTATGTGAAAAGTTAAAAAAATTAAAATAAAAAATAAAAGTAGTAAGAGAAGTAACCTTCCCTAGGGAATCGGGAAGTAAAAACAAAAGATGGGGATGAGAGCAGGAAAAAGCAGGAAAGCTAGTGAAAGAGAAGAGAAAAAGGCGGTGCGCAGATACCGGGACGCGACGGTGCGCAGATACCTGGACGCGACGAGCGAAGGTCGGGGGACGGGGGGAGACCCACTTCATCGGAGGCCATTCAGAGACCCCCTGCACCAATTAAACAGATTCTTGTATGAGAAAAATATGTGTTGAAAGATAAAAGCATTCGTTATTAAAATATAATATTTATAATGTAATACATTTATTAACCAAAGCATTTAAAACCCTGGTGTGCCAAGTTGTGAGCAATATATTGCAATACATTAAGCAGCATTAAGCAGGAGGTATAGGCAACAGGACAACCGGCTCGGAGAACCTTGTCTTGCAGATATAAATAAGACATTCTGTGCTTATTGTATGTCAATACAGCAATAAATGCCACAGATCCCAAGCTGTAAAAGGTACATTGCTATTTGCTTGCTGTTAATGATGATTTCATTGAAAACCTACAAAACTGATGAGGGATTGACGTATATGGAATATAGACATGTAAATACATCCAGGGCCAACTCAGTAATGCCTGATTGTGGAGGGTAAATGGGCAGTAAAGGACCGTCCGCTTATTGAAATTTAAAAATACTTGGTAAGCTGTTTAAATGTTAAAAATTACATGGAAGAAGCCAATTGTTTTCCTTTATTTTTATTCTGTCTGTTATCAAACATATAAAGTAAACACAGAGGGACACTTTAATTTCACTAGGTTGTGCCTCGATGGAATATTTTCAGTAATTTACAAATAAAAAACGAATTAAAATGAACATGGTATAACTTTACTTTTACTTACAAAAAAAAAAAGAAAAGAAAAACAAAAATAACTATATAGTTTAAAAAAAACAAAACAGATTCTGGATACAGCTTGATCACCAACTTAAGCAGCCACAGCATGGGTTTTCCATGAAATTGAATCTCTTTTCTAATGGGTTCTATGGTATATTTGATGGTGGTTCTCTTAAGTGCACTTTAGTAGTTATGGTTTTTTGGAGTGTTCCTTTAAACCAGTGGTGACCAAAAGGTAGATCCCCAGATGTTGTAAAACTACAACATCCATGATGCTTTGCCATTATAAAACCATTCTAAAGGTATGCAAAGCATCAAGGAATTTGTAGTTCTACAGCATCTGGGGATCTACCTTTTGGGTACCCCTGCTTTAAATCTTACCTTTACCTGTCTACAATGGTGGTGCTACTCATATCTAAATATAAAAGAATGCAGTTCTTTTGTGTATTGTTGATACATATTGTGACAAACTTACTTTCCTGTGTGTGTTTGTCCAGGATCTTTTGGCAACTGCACAGCCCTCTAGGGCAAGAAAACCAGGTCACGACAAAGTCCAGTTTCAAAAAGGCCTCTGGCCTGTTTATTTTCTGTTGTTCAGAAGTAACAGGATACAATAAACAGCAAACCTTCTTTCTCCACAAAGCACTTTCTTTCTCCTCAAAACACTTCCCTCACTCCACCATGCTTTAACCCCTTAACGCCGTTACGGGGTTCCATGCCGTCCCGCATTAAAAGGGCTTTAAAGCCGTTGCTGCGGCATGGAACGCCGTAACGGCTTTGAGCCCCTGGAGGAGAGGTGTACTCACCTCCGCCGCGATCCTCTTCTGGGGGGCTGCCTGACAGCCCAGCCAGCCCCCCTCCGGCAAATGAGGCCCCCGATCACAGCGCGAAGCGCGATCACATGGCCCCCTATAGCTGGCTATGGATCTGCCAGCAGGGGGACTGTTTGAAATATCAGACAATCCCCCTGCTGGTGGGAAGTAATAAAAAAATAAATTAGACAAGTGTAAAAATAAATTAAATATATATAATATATATACACATTTTATATATGTAACATCATACAAAGTATATTTTAATATTAATATAAGTATATGTATTAATATTAAAATACACTTAGAATGACGTTACATATATATGTATATATTATATATAATAGATGTACATATATATTATGTATAAATACGTATAATTAAAATAAATAAATACAATATTGAAACAAAATTTAATATAAATTATATATGCATATGTAATTTCATTCTAACTGTATTTTGTTATATATATATATATATATATATATATATATAATGTATATATATATATTATATATATATATCTCAAAATACACTTAGAATGACATTCTATATATAAAATACAAATAACCGCAAATAAATAAATATATATATATACATACACACACAAATGATTACATAAAAGATTACATTAGTATACACGTAGAATTTAAATACCTATAAATGCATATATAGTACAATTCTACGTGTATATTTAAATAATCTTTTAACATAATTATGTGATTTGATTAATTAAAATTTGATTGACATGCCTGACAACATAGGGAGAAAGTGCAGAGAATTTAATTCGCACTATATTTGACCCTGTAACTCTCCAAGACACCATAAAACCTGTACATAGGGGGTACTGTTTTACTCGGGAGACTTTGCTGAACTCAAATATTAGTGTTTCAAACTGGTAAATTGTATTACAACGATGATATTTTAAGTAAAAGTGACGTTTTGCACATTTTTTTACAAGCGAACGGCACTTTTATGGTCTATATTATTGTTGTAATATGTTTTACTGTTTTAAAACACTAATATTTGTGTTTAGTGAAGTCTCCCGAGAATAACAGTACCCCCCATGTACAGGTTTTATGGTGTTTTGGAAAGTTACAGAGTCGCATATAAGGCTTGCATTTCATTTTTTTTACATTGAAATTTGCCAGATTGGTTATGTTGCCTTTGAGAACGTATGGTAGCCCAGGAATGAGAATTACCCCCATGATGGCATACCATTTGCAAAAGTAGACAACCCGAGGTATTGCAAGTGGGGTATGTCCAGTCTTTCTTAGTAGCCACTTAGTCACAAACACTGGCCAAATATTCGTTTTTTGCTTTTTTCACACAAAAACAAATATGAATGCTAACTTTGGCCAGTGTTTGTGACTAAGTGGCTACTAAAAAAGACTAAACATACCCCACTTTCAATACCTTGGCTTGTCTACTTTTTCAAATGCTATGCCATTATGGGGGTAATTCTCATTCCTTGGCTACCACACCGTCTCAAAGGTGACATTACTAATCTGGAAAATTTCAATTTGAAAATGGAATGTTCTATATTTGACCATGTAACTTTCCAAAACAACATAAAACCTGTTAATGGGGGGTACTGTTATACTTGTGAGACATCGCGGATTACAAATATGTGCATTTTTTTGCAGTAAAACCTAACAGTATTATGACATTCACAGTTAAAATGTCAGACAGAACAGCAAATTTTTTTAAAAATCTTATTTTCTCACATTTTTTTTAAATGTTATTCATAATAAATTATGTTCCATATATGAATAGTTAATGATAAATTAAAGCCCTGTTTCTTCTGAACAAAATTATATATAATAAGTGTGGGTGCATATAATTTGAAAGAGGGGAACTACGGGTGAAAAGACATATAGCGCAAATTCTAGTTTTTGTTTACGTTTTGTTTTGATCAGAACGTGCACTATTGACTCCGTCCTGAAGGGGTTAACTGCAGTTATATAGCTGCTCACAGCCCCTACAGGTGAGGCTAATGACCTCGTTAGGCAGTGAGCCAGAACTCCTTATAAAACCTGGGCTGGACTCATGCACAACCACTCTGACAGTGGGTGGAGAATCGGCCCACCCTGCTCTTCCGAATACTCCACCCCAGGGACCCAAATAACAGAGAGAAAAAACCTACATTTAAACTTTACTTTCCCTGGGGCTGCATGTGCTTACCCACATGTCAGGATAGTGGCTGTGCAAAAGTCTGGGTGCCAGATATACACCCCTGACCACCATCCCCAACACTCTGTCACATATCCTCCCCCCCAGCTCAGACCCAGTGGGGTGAGCGACCACAGAAAACATTTTCCCGTGACAAACTGTCAGCATTTCCATGTTTAGAACCCGGCCTATGTTCAACTGTGAAATGAACTGGAGGTAAACTGAGGAACCACCTTGTCACCCTGGCATTATTATCTTTGTTTTGACTCATCCAGGTTAAGGGAGCATGGTCTGTGACCAACCTAAATTTTCTACCTAGCAAATAATATTTTAATGAGTCTAAGGCCCATTTTATGGCAAGGCATTCTTTTTCCACTATTGAATAATTTCTCAGCGGGAGTCAGCTTCCTACTTAAATAAAACACTGGGTGTTCTTCACCCTGATTTTCCTGAGACAGAACTGGCCCTTACCCAATCTCTGATGTATCGGTTTGGACAATAAACTCCTTAGTGAAATCCGGGGTTACCAGAACTGGTTGGGTGCACAAAGCCTCTTTCAAATTTACAAACAATTTTTCTGCCTCTACTGACCACTTCATGACTAGAGGAGCTTTTCCTTTTGTGAGATCCGTTAAATGAGCTGCTAATGTAGCAAAATCAGGAATAAATCGCCTGTAATACCCAATAAGTCCTAAGAAAGTCCTGACTTGCTTTTTAGTGAGGGGGCGTGGCCAATTTTGTATGGCCTTCACTTTTGCTGTTTGGGGCTTAACTAGCCCTCTCCCAATCGAATAACCCAGATATTTTGCCTCTTCCAAACCTATAGTACACTTAGACGGGTTAGCAGTTAAACCAGCTAGGCGGATAGAGTCCAGTATAGCCTGCACTTTGGGAAGATGTGAAGCCCAGTCAGAACTGTGAATGACTATGTCATCTAAGTATGCGGCCGCATAACGGCTGTGAGGCTTCAAAATCCTATCAATCAGTCTTTGAAAAATGGCAGGGGCCCCATGTAACCCAAATGGTAGCACCTTGTATTGGAATAATCCCCCCGATGTCGAAAAAGCTGTCTTTTCTTTTGCTCTGTCTGTAAGAGGTACTTGCCAATAACCCTTCGTCAGGTCTAAAGTAGTCAGGTACCAAGCCTTACCCAGTCTCTCTATTAGTTCATCAACCCTAGGCATTGGATAAGCATCAAACTTCAACACACTATTCAATTTACGAAAGTCATTACAAAATCTTAACGAGCCGTCAGGTTTTGGCACCAATACTATAGGGCTGTTCCACTCGCTTTGTGATTCCTCAATAATATCAAGATCTAACATCTTAATTTCAGCAGATACAGCCTCTTTCTGTGCTTCGGGAATTCTGTATGGACTTATCTTCACCCCTGGCTCTGTAACAATATCATGCTTGATAACGTTAGTCCTGCCTGGAACTACCGAAAATACATCCTTGTTTCTACCAATAAAGTCCCTCACTTCCTTTTTCTGGTGGGGTGATAGTGTGTCTGGTAGGTTTACTTCAATTTCACTACCAGTCCTATTAGTGACAATTGAAGTAGTTAAGACCGCTCTATCCTTCCAGGGTTTTAGTAAATTTATATGATATATTTGCTCAGGCTCTCTCCTATTGGGTTGTCTCACTTTATAATTAACTTCCCCAACCTGTTCAATATTCTCATATGGGCCATGCTAAGATGCTAGAAATGTATTTTCTACTGTAGGGACCAAAACAAGTACCCTGTCTCCTGGGTGAAAAACTCTCAGTCTGGCATTTTTATTATAACTGTTTTTCTGGGCCTCTTGGGCTTTCTGCATATGTTCTTTAACTATTGGCATGACAGCCGCCATCCTATCTTGCATTTGAGCTATGTGCTCAATTACACTACAGTACGGATTGGACTCCTGTTTCCAGGTTTCTTTTGCTATATCTAGAAGACCTCTGGGATGATGGGCATATAGGAGATAAAGGAGAGAAGCCCGTAGAAGCTTGTGGCACCTCCCTCATGGAGAACATTAGATAGGGTAGTAAGCAATCCCATCTTTTCTTACCATCCTTGTCAATTACTTTCCTTAACATACTTTTTTTTTTTTTCAATTTGACATATATTTTATTCTCTTGTTTGTCATTTCAATTTGTGGCGCCTGCTCGCCAGGGTACAGAAAGAAAATGGGGATATTTGTGCAGGAACATATATTTACATCTGAGGGATTATACACATAGCAGTATTTTATTTCCATTCACCACTTTGCTTCAACCCCAGCCTTAGGTGCCCTTCTTCAGGCTCTCCCCCTCCCTCCCGCCCATTGATGTCTTGTGGTTGCTCGGGCTTCTCATGCCCTTCTTTTAGGGACTTCGAGTTGACCTTGTACATGATGCTACTTTTTGTAGTGACCGTTTTCCTGTGCCTGATTTGGCCCACCCTAACTATAGCTATGGGTTGTCCTCTGTGTTTATCTATATAGTTTGTTTGTGAGGGTGCCAGTCTGTTAACTGTGGCTTCCTGTTTCTGGTATTTCTGCCATCTCTCACCAGCTAATGCGGTATGAGTTTGTGGCTTCATATGTTTAGCTGTCATTAGCTCATATTCCCAGTTAAGCGATGTTTGGGTGATGAGGGTCTCTTTCGAAGGTGTTACTGCTGATTTCCATGCCCTGGCTATAAGCGTCACCGCTGCTATCAGCAGTTGGAAAATCAGTTTGCCCTCTACCTTGTCTATAGTCTTGGGTAACATAAACAATATACATTGTTCAGGGGTTATTGACCACTTCCTACCTAACAGTTGTTCCGCCATGCCCTCTACCTCTCCCCAGAATGATGTTAGTTTGGTGCACGACCACCATATGTGCAGCATCGTGCCCCCCTGTGCTCCGCACCTCCAGCACACGTTAGGTGAGTTTGGGTACATCTTTGATAGCCTTTCGGGCACCATGTACCATCTGTATTGAAGTTTCCTAATTGTCTCTAGATGTGTGGTGCACATTGTATTACCTTTGTGGACAGTGAAAGCCCTTTCCCAGTTTGGCTTTTGTATGGTGTGCCCTAGGTCTTTATGCCATGCCTCTTGAAATATCGTTGTGGTCTCCATCTCGTCTCTTTGAAGCTCGTTATATAGTTTTGATAGAGTTTGCTTGGCCGGTTTGGGTAATAAACATATTTGCTCTATTCTAAATGTGTGTTGCAGTGCCGGGTCTTGTAGCTTGACCTTTCCTAGGAATGATTTTACTTGTAGGTACGGGAATATAGCTTTGTTGGGCAGGTTGTATAGCTTTTGAAGCTCGGGGAAGGGCTTTATCTTCCCATCTGTACATAGTTGGTGGATTTTGGTGCAACCTCCCTCCTGCCAAGGCCTGTGGTCGAATGTCTGAATTCCCATAGCCACTGTAGATATTGGGGCCTGTGGTGATACACCTCCCCCTTCTTTCTCTCTATGTTTTAACTCATCCCAAATTTTTAAAGGCAGGGAGGTGGTTGGTAGGGGGTCTATATGAGTCGGGCGGTGATTGTGTGCATGGCCGTCAGATAGTGTGTTGGTAGATTTATGGGAAGTGTTCTTAGTAGATATTGTAGTTTCGGTAGCAACATCATCTTTATCGCTGCCATTCTTCCTACCCAGGATAGATATTTACCCTCCCAGCCCTCTAACATTTTTTCTAGCTCCTTATGTAGTTTTGTGTAGTTTTTGTCTAGAAGTTTGTGAAGGTTTGCTGGGATGTCTATACCTAAGAAAGTAATGTGGTCTGTCCTCCAGTCAAAATTGAACCCCGTTTTGAGTCTGTCCAGGGCGTCTGTCTGTATTCCTATCCCCATCGCCTGTGTCTTAGTGATGTTAAGTTTGTAATAGGAATGTCGTCCATATTCCGAGATAGTCTCCAGGTAGGAGAAGGGATATTTGGGAAGAGATAGGTTGGGAAGGGATATTTGCGGTTGCGTTATTGTGAACAGTATATCATCAGCAAATAGGTTTGCTTTGTACTCCCTACCTCCCACTTTCACCCCATGAATAGAGGAATGTTGCCTTATTGCCACTGCCAGTGGCTCCAGGGCTAATACATATAGTAGTGGGGACAGGGGACACCCTTGCCGTGAGCCATTAGTTATTGGAATAGGGTCTGACATGAACCCCGCGTTCACTACTTTAGCTGTGGTCTTGTTGTATAGGGCCCTGACCGCTGAGAGGAAGACCTCCAGCATCCCAAACTTTGTTAGGACCGCCCTGAGGAAATCCCATCCCAGACGGTCAAAGGCCTTTTCTGCGTCCAGGGCCACCACAACACAGCCCACCTTCATGCGTTTGGTGCTATAGATGGTGTCCAATACTTTTCTGGTGTTATCCCCCCCTTGCCTGCCCTTCACAAATCCCACATGGTCATTGTGAATGATATGTGGGAGTATGTTGCTGAGTCGTTGCGCATATATTTTGGCGTACAGCTTAACGTCTGTGTTTAACAGGGAAATGGGGCGGAAATTTTGAGGACATGTGGGTGGTTTTCCTGGTTTTGGGAGGGTTATGATGTGTGCCATCAGCGTCTCTTTTGTCAGTTGTCCGTTTTTGGTGGCTTCGTTGTATGCGTTAGTGTCACGTTCCCAGTAAATGATGTGGAACACCACTGCAGATTTGTTAGGACTTTGATCTTTTATTAAGACACTTAGATGGAACTGAGACTTCAGTTCCAGAATTACAGATACTGTTTCTTTAAATAATAAACGGTTTGTTTCATTTAGCATTGACAAGGTTCAGAATTCATTAGCATCCGTTATTCTTGTAAACAGTTCAAATTATAAGAGATTATATACATTGGAATTATCAGCAGCAAGACTGGTGCAGTATAACTTAAATAATACTTGTTTTGAGGGAAGCTGTAGCAGGATTGCTGAACAACTTGATAGCAGACTTTAGTATGAAGAAATAAGATTATCTGTAGCAAGACAGGTACAGCTGAACTTGAATAATACGTGATTTGAGGAAAGCTGTAGCAGGATTGCTGAACAACTTGATAGCAGACTTTAGTATGAAGAAATAAGATTATCTGTAGCAAGACAGGTACAGCTGAACTTGAATAATACGTGATTTGAGGAAAGCTGTAGCAGGATTGCTGAACAACTTGATAGCAGACTTTAGTATGAAGAAATAAGATTATCTGTAGCAAGACAGGTACAGCTGAACTTGAATAATACTTGATTTGAGGAAAGCTGTAGCAGGCTTGCTGGAGAACTTGATAGCAGACTTTAGTAAGTTGAAATAAAACTTTAACATTGTTAGCTCTTAACTCAGAGACTGTAAATTACTTAACTTCTGGAATTAGAGGGATTGTGTCCCCAGCTCTCCTCAGAGGCGGTTGCTTCAGTGAATGGTTGCCGAGAGTGCTGGTAGTTGTCTGTGATGAAGAGAGATATTGGGGACTTGAATATTCCTCCAGTCCGGTCTAGTAGCGAGTGGTTGTCTCACCGAGGTATGTGAGCCGGTGAGTTTGGCTCGGTACGCGTTTCAATAATCCAGCGTCTATCAGCTGGTGCGGTCGCATTAAATAGCCGACCGCGGCAATGGGGGTGTGGCTAAGCTCCGTCAAACCCGGAAGCATGAGGAGACATCGGGAGGCTTAAGGCCTGACAGTTAGTTAGATATGGTGTGAGGGTGGTAGCAAATGTCTTGTAATAACAGTTGGTGAAGCCATCCGGGCCAGGGGCTTTGCCTGTTGGCAACCTTTGTTTTAAATTCTTTATTTTTTATTTTTGTTGTGCAAAGGCGGTTACAGGCATAAAGAAAGTGCCACAACAGCACACAAAAATTGGGTAACAAGATTATCACAGTGACATTGCATAAAAAGGTGCACATTTTTTGTTTATGTGTTGAGATAAGCTAGAGATGGCAGTAATTTCAACAAAGTTAGAGATCGTGTGGCATATGCTAGGAAAACATTATGATAATAACATGCTCTTGAAATATAACTATAGCGTAGTGAGAATTAAGCTGGCATAGCTGATGTGGGGGTACCAGTTATCTGTACGGGCTTAGGTGACCAGGGATGGGGGTTTGGAGCCGGGTGGTTGTAGTGTATCTTCTTACGCTGGGGCCATGCTACGTTGGGGTAGGTCTTTGTATGTTTCATAATGTGGGGTCGTAGTGCCTGTGTGTGCTATAGGGTCGGTTCACGTGTGATATTTCCAATCCTCCCTGTGTGGAGCGCTAGTGAGTGGTCTGGTGTCCCCATCTGCCATCATCGAAATGGCCCCTATTACCCTGGGGAGAGGGGGGGGGGTCTCAAGGGAGTTATATGTGGGTGGCCATAGAGTGCCCATGGCTACATTTACTAATGTTCAATAGCTAAAAGCTGCAAAGAAATATGCTTAAAACAAATCAAACAACGATTAAAGGTTCAACAGGTTTTCAAGTTCAGCAGACATAGCAATTAGTGTTGCTGAGGTATGGTGGCTGGTAGGCCAGATAATTTTTGGGTTGCCTCAGGTTTTGGCTGCTGCTTTGGTTGCTATCGCGGCTCGTCTGGGTACAAATGGGACCACTGTTGCGGGGTTCCAGGTGGAGCCTTGTGCCTGCGCGGAGCTGGACTCCATGGGGAGATGAGGGATCGGTGGGATTCCCAATGTTGGCAGCAGTTCATTGGCCTCTTGCACGTCTCTGATGGTGTGGGCCATATTCCCGTGATTGATTAGTAGCGTGCGCGAACCTCTCCAGTGATAGCTGATCTGATGCTGGCGTAGGAGGGTTGTAAAAGGTTGGAGCGTGCGCCGCCATGCCAGAGTGGATCCCGATAGATCCGCGTAGAAGGATAGCTGCATGCTTTCAAATGGGTATGTTGAGTGGTTATGTGTGGCCTGCATTATTGCCCTCTTGTCTCCGTGGTCTTGAAAACGCACCAGGAGGTCCCGTGGAGCTGTTTGCGGGGCCTTGGCTGCTCGTGGCAGGCGCAACATGTGGTCTATAGGCACCATCTTGGCTTGCTTGGGCGGCATAAGCGTCTGGATCAGTCTCCACAGTGTGTGTGGGAGCTCAGACTCGGGTATCTCCTCTCTGATACCTCGGATTTTAATGTTTCTGCCACGGCTCTGGTCTTCTAAAGTTGCTATGCGCTGTTCAAAGGTAAGGTGCTGCTGTTTGAGGTCCTGGACCGTTTGCTGTAGGCGTTGTGTGTGATGCTTGGTGTTCTGGGAGTCTGCCTCCAGTGTGCCTAAGCGGCCCGTCAGGCCCTGCAGGTCCGTTCGCAGTTGGGCCATGTCGGCCTGTATGGATAGCCGGAGCTCTGCCAGGAGGTCTTTCATGACCGTTACGGTCACTGGTGAGGAATCTGGTTTCGGGGGGGACTGGTGGGGTGGCTTCCCCGCGAGTGGATGCTCCATCTCCCCCTCTGTAGTGAAGTCATCGGACACTTCCGAGCTTTAGCCGTTGTAGGTGGCCATGTTTGGGCCTTGGGCGCTGAGCGCTTGCTTCCACATGTCCCCTATGCTTTGGTGCCGTGGGTTGTCTGGCTTTGGCTTTTTAGATTTGCGGCCCATGTCGTTTGCGGGCGTCCGCGGGTCGGTTTAATGCTGGTTTTGTTGGGTTAAGGTTCTGTTAGTGGCCCAAAGAGTTTGTTCGCTGCGGAGCTCGCTTAACGTGCGGCCATTCAGGTCGGCTGCTTGGCTCCGCCCCTGTCGGCAACCTTTGGATCGCCTCTGTCACTTCTTTCTCTGTGATTGGGGATGAAAGTGCCTGGCTTTGTTGAGATGTTAGTGTGGGTAGTGGGATCTTACTTAGATAGTCGTTGATGGCTGAAGGTTGCGGTCGTGGAGTTAGTTTATTATCTGCTAGATTGTACAGGGAAGTATAGTATTTGGCAAAGGCATTGCTGATATCTTTAGGTGCCGTGATCTTGTGCCCATTGTCTGATTGGAGATATGCAATCTTTTGTTTGGTTTGTAGTGTTTTGAGGCGTTGGGCGACTAGTTTGCTTGCCCTGTTGCCTTGTGTGTATTGGGTCGCTCTGAGTCTGCGCAGGTGTTGGCCTGTTCTTTCTAATGGCTGGTTGTGGATGTCATGTGTGATCTGAACTATGCGATCTTTTAAGTCTCGAGAGGGGTTTGTTTGGTTTATGAATGTGAGGTCTGCTAGCTCCTTCTGCCATGTACTCCTTTGGGCTTCTGACTTTCTCTTAAGGTGTGCAGCCCTTTGTATCAGCATGCCCCGAACTACCGATTTATGTGCTTGCCATATTGTGTTGTGTTGTGTGAGGTATCCGCTATTGTGTTTTCTTTAAAGTATAGTTGCAATTCCTGTTCCATTGTTTTCTGGAAATGGGGGTCAGCTAGGAGGGATCCATTTAGTCTCCAGGGGCTTCTATGCGAGGTGTCGTATCTGTCTGCGAGGGTCACTGTCATCGGTGCATGGTCTGACCAGGTGATCTGCTTAATGTCACACTCCTGAACCTGGTCTAAATATTGCCCTGTCATTAAAATTCCATCAATCCTGGAGTATGTATTATGCACCGTGGAGAAGAATGTATAGCCCCTCTCCCCTATGTGAGTCGCCCTCCATGTATCATAGTAGTGGTATGTCTGTAGCAGTTTCTGTAGTGCTTTGCCTTGTCTTTTAAGTGGTCTCATTCTGGGTGCTGTTGGTGACACCATGGTGTCCATCTTGGGGTCAATAACATGGTTAAGGTCTCCACATACTACGCTAATACTTTTCTGTATCGGTTCTAATTTGTGGAGCACTTTGTGTATGAAATTCCTTTGCTCCGAATTCGGGGCGTAAATGCTTGTGACCGTGTGACATCATTGAAGGTGCCCACTAAAATGACATATCTTCCCCCCTCATCAATCTCCACCTGGTTAAGTTCAAAAGCCACATCTTTGTTTATGAGAATGGATGTCCCTTTGGATATGTGTGGCATGAAATTGGTGTGGGTAGTTCTGTTTAAACAGGGGGGAGTGCGCATTGGTCTTAAAATGGGTTTCTTGCAAGCACACAATATCTGGTCTGTTGCGTCTTAGATCCTGGTGCAGAAGGCTGCGTTTTGCAGGACTGTTAAGGCCTCTGGTGTTGTGAAAGTATATTTTCATGGGGGTCTGTGATCTGTTTTCTGCTTTACCTGTTGTGTTAAGTGTTCTATATGGGAGGTTACCACCCTACCCAGCCATTTCAAACCGGGTGGTCCCTCCTTCTCTGTGTATTCCCTGCCTTTTGTACCTCTATTGTGGGCTTTCCCCGTGGTCGAGACAGTGGATTGAGGGTCATCATAGTGGTTTCGTATTGTGTGACAAACAAGAGGGTGAAACAATAAAACAAAACTTAGAAAAACCATCCAAACTAAACAAAGTGCCATGGATTTGGATTGGCTTCTGCCTGAGGTGCCCTGGGGGAGGATGCATGAAGCTTCCATGCCTGTTCGGAGCATGAATGCGGCCTACTCGCCATTGGTGCTCTCTATTACCCTTATATGTGATGTGAGTGGCTTAACATTAGGGGTGGTGTGGGGCAGCATTTCTTACCCTTAAACCGTAGGGTGTTCTCCCTCGTAACATGTAGTCCTTATTAGCTGTCTACCATCTCCCTTTCTCCCTATATATAGTCACAAATGTCCTTCCATTGTGGATTTAGCTCAATTATGGTTAAATAAGAAAAAGTAGCGTAACTAAAAAGTCCCACAGTCAATGTGTTTTACTTGCCACGCTTCGTGGGTGCTTCTATTTGTTTCTGGTCGCTTTCCGCCACGATGTTGTTGGTTTGCTTCGTTCTAGTACCGGCGTCGTGGTCTGCTGAGGTGCCAGTCCCCACTCCCGGAGTATCTTTAGGCCTACCTCTGGCATTCCCAGTGCCGCGATCTTGCCTTCGTGTTGAACCAGGAGCTTAACTGGGAAGCCCCATCGATACGGTTTCTTGTGCTGTCGGAGGATTTCGGTTATGGGTGCAAAGGTCTTCCTTTTTTTCAGAGTGGCCGCTGAAATGTCCGCATAGATTGCGGTTCCTTGATATGGCGCCGGGAATGTCGTGCGCTGCCTGCTGGATTTCATGATCACCTCCTTAACGTGGAAATAGTGCAGCTGCACCAGCACATCTCTCGGCGTTTCCGTTTATAAGAAGCTGGGCTTAGGGACCCTGTGGTAGCGGTCCATCAGGAACATGTCCTGAGGTAGGTCTGGTGCCAGGACTTTAAATAGGCCTTGCAGGTGTGCGTGAAGGTCTGTCGGTCCCACCGCCTCCAAGATGCCTCTAATCCTGAGGTTGTTGCGGCGCGACCTGTCTTCTATATCTGCCATTTTATTTTCGAATGTAAGCATATCTTCTTGCATTTCTTCCATGTCTGCCCGCATGGCGTTATAGGCCTCCGCCTGATCCGCCATTTTATCTTCCAATGTGGATGTTCTAGTGCCCAGATCTTGGATGTCAGACTTAATTTCCTTCAAAGCAGACTGTAGTGTGCATTGCAGCTTGTCATGCATGGCGTCCAGCATGCGCTGTAGCACTCCCTGTGTCACTGGCAAGTCCGTTAGTATGTTGTTATGTCTGTCTCCCTCGTCTTCTTCGGCGCCATCTTGCGTGCTCACGTGTTTACCTTGGGTGTTCCGAGTAGTAAAAAAGCTGATTTTGTCACCCTTGTCTGCCTGGCGCCTGCCTTTCTGTTGAGACATCTTTGTGGCTTGGTTTGCCTCGTTTTTGGGTATTCGTAACGCTAGGTTTAGGCCTCCGTAGCTCGGAGCTACTCTAACATGCGGCTGCTCCGCTTGAGCTCCAGGCCACGCCCCCTCCTTAACATACTTTTTAAGGTCTTGTTAAACCGTTCTATCAGTCCGTCTGTCTGGGGATGATAAACAGAGGTCCTAAGATGTTTAATTTGAAGTAGTTTACATAACTCTTTTGTAACTTTAGACATAAATGGTGTACCCTTATCTGTCAAAATTTATTTTGGTATGCCTACCCGGCTAAACATGAGCATGAGTTCTCTCGCTATTGTCTTTGCAGACGTGTTATGTAGGGGTACTGCTTCCGGGTACTTGGTAGCATAATCCAAAATCACCAATATATACTGATGCCCCCTTGCAGACTTTACCAGAGGACATACCAAGTCCATTGCAATCCTCTCAACAGGTATTTCTATTATAGGCAATGGTACCAGAGGACTGTGGTATGCCTTAAAAGGGGCGGTATGTTGGCATTCAGGACAAGAAGAACAATAATTTGCAACTGAAGCAAATACCCCAGGCCAATAAAACCTCTGTGTGGCGAAACCAACCTCGCCACTGGGCCCTGGAGAAGCCTGTTTGCTAGCCTCCTACCTGCTGACTATGGCCCCTGGGTTATTTGGGGCATATTGTACTTTATATTGCTGCTACTGGCCCTTTAAAATCAGCGATGGACAGATTGGGACTTTTGGGACTACTGTCCCTTTAAGACTGTGAAGCATATTCTAGTGTACTGCCTGTAATATTGTATATGTATTCATGTGTTAAGTTTAACCTGGGTGATATGTATGCAGCATTCAACTGATTGTTCGGTAGAATCACTCCATTCATTATATTGAGTGAAACTACCGAACAACCAGACCACCCAGGAATAAGTGTGCCTCCAATTACAGTTTTAACGGGTAATTGGCAATCAGTGTAATGTATTCTTTGTCCTCTGGGTGGCCGCCATTCGGGAAACAAACACGTGGCGGCGGCCATCTTAAACTACCGAACAGCGGTGTTTTGCCGTCGAGTGTCTGGAACTAAAATCGGACACTTGACTAGGCAAACACCGCTGAGACCTCCATACTTCCAGAAATTCGTATAGAAACTACCGAATGACCCGCCGTTCGGTAGAAAGAACCCCACAAACAAGGGAATTCATTCAAACCCTCTCCAGGCTCTATAACACAGGCAATTCGTCTGTTTTCATTCCCTTGTTTGTGACCGACCGCAGGGCCAAAATGCATGGAACTGTTTTCGGATACTTTACCCATGCGGTCGGTCAAATCTTTGGAACCTCATATCTCCCGAACTGTTCATCCGAATGACTTGAATTTTGGATATGTTGTCCCCCTGAATAAGGGCTATCCAGCGATACCCCTGTTTTTGGGGTACATCCAGAACTTGGCTGGAAAAGTGTACCGGATAATTGGGTTTAATGTTATCTGACGGGAGGGGATGTGTGGGCTGAACCATGTATGTGATTGGTTATTTTATGCCTCCCCCTGGGTGTGGCCTGTATGTGGATTATTGTAATAAAAGCCAGGCTGGATGAGCCAGTCCAGAGTTCCTGTTTTAACCTCAAAGTGATGTGTCGTCTCATTATTGGGAGAAGGATTTAATGTATGCTGTTCCAGTTGACTGCTAGGAGTACAAGCCTATTCGTATGGTTCCTATTCAATGGTCTACAGCATTCATATGCTTGGGAGAAATTTAAAGGTTTCTCGGATTCGGTGATTGTGGTGTCTGCCAGAGTGCTTGGAGTCCTCAGGAAGCGCTAGGAGCATCCATTAACGGAGGTACCCGGTCGGGGTGCCAGGTGATCCGTTACACTCTGTAAGACTCTTTCTTTTGTCTTTTCTATGCCTAAATGTCCCCCCAGTATATGGCTGTGTGCAAGATTTAGGACTGTATGTCTGAAGGGCTTAGGAACAAGTAGTTGCTTTACAACATCCATCCCCTTTTTCTCTTCTCTATAAATTAAATCATTCTGTACCTGAAAGTAAGGATAAGAAGGGGCTCTATCTAGTTGTACTGGATCATCAGTAGAAACCTGGATATTTTTACGGGCCTCTTCCCATTGTGCTTTCCTGAAGTTAACAGGGCTGTTACTGTCTTGATCCTGATCGTTATCGGACTCCTGACTATCGTGGGCCGGGTCATCTCCTATTAAAGCTGGCCTGTGACGTGAGGCTTCAGCCTTCTCTATTCTTATGCCTAGTCCTTCCCATTCTATGTCAGAAAAAAGGAACACATTTCCAGAATCATCATTTGCTATCCAATCAGGGGCTACTTTTCCTGGAGACCCCCATAAGTCTAAAAATTAGGGGGAAATCCCTTCCCAACACCACATCATAAGCCAATTTATGCACCACCCCCACTCTATGATTAACAGTACCAAAAAGGCTTTCAAATTTTAGCAAAACTGTAGGATATTCCCATTTGTCACCATGAACACAAATTATACCAATTTTCTGAAATGCGTCAACATCGGCTTCAGGTACAAGGCATTTTGTTATCAATGTCGCCATACTTCCGGAGTCTAAAAGAGCTCTAACCTCTTTCCCATTCACCCTTATGGAACATATCTGCGGATCGTGACTACAGTTGGCAACATCAGATTCCACATAATTCAGCAAACAAGACAATTGTACATCCTGATTAATCATATTGCATTGCATAGGTTCATCCATCAAGGGACAGTCTCTAGCTTTATGTCCAAGTTCATTACACCGGAAACATTTAATATTATCAACTGTCCCCCACCTAGACCCTTTTTCAGGATTAACATTTCTAGGCAAAAGTGTATGGGGTCTCTGAGAATATGTCTCTTGTTCCTCTGTGTCTCTGAAACCTTGAAAAATCTTACCAGGTCTTTCAGCAGCTGGAGTCTTAACTCTCTGCATAGACTTTGTTCTTTTAAGCCACTGTCTGTCATCCGCAGCAACATATCTTTCCACCAAACCAATTAACTCATCGGCTGATTGTGGATTACTCTGACTGACCCATCGACGCAGTGAAGCAGGCAAGCCCCGCAGGAATCTGTCCATCACAAGACGTTCCATGATGTGGCTTGCCTTATTTATTTCTGGTTGTAACCACTTTCTAGCAAGATGTATCAGGTCAAACATCTGGGAGCGGATAGGTTTCTCTTGGTTGAAAGGCATGAAATCTGTGGGCATGAACTGCCATAGTCACACCAAGTCATGCAAGGATCTCAGCCTTCAGTTTGGAGTAGACCCCTGCCTGTGCTGGTTCCAGGTCATAGAAAGAGGTGCTCCAATAAGAAAGGTGCCAGTATGCTTGCCCATTCACTCACTGGCCACTCTTCTCTCTCAGCTGTCCTCTCAAAAGCTAGAAGGTATGCTTCCACATCATCTGTAGGTGTCATCTTCTGCAGGTAATGGCTGGCTCTGATCATTTTAACCTCGGACTGCGTCCCATCCGAGACTCTGTTAAGTCCCTTGGTCAAAGCCTGTATCTCCTTCTGTATCATACTGGTGGCCTGATGTTGCTCCTCCCTGAGCAGGCTGTTTGCCTCAGCTTGGGCTGCCATAATCTGCTGGATCATAGCATCTGTGTTGGCCTTTTGCATAATTACCAGTTGCTGTAGGGCTGTAATATTCTACTGTTGTGCGGCTGTGGCCTCCTGCTGTACGGCTGTAGCCTTTTGCTGTGCCGCTGTAGTTTGCAACAAAACTTTCACAACTTCCTCCATATTCCTCCAGGCTTGTTTGGCTTCCAGTTAATACCCACAGGCTTCTTCAGTGCGGTGCCCGCATCCGCCACCATATGTGACAAACTTACTTTCCTGTGTGTGTTTGTCCAGGATCTTTTTGGAACTGCACAGCCCTCTAGGGTAAGAAAACCAGGTCACGACAAAGTTCAGTTTCAAAAAGGCCTCTGGCCTGTTTATTTTCTGTTGTTCAGAAGTAACAGGATACAATAAACAGCAAACCTTCTTTCTCCTCAAAGCACTTTCTTTCTCCTCAAAACACTTCCCTCACTCCACCGTGCTTTAACTGCAGTTATATAGCTGCTCACAGCCCCTACAGGTGAGGCTAATGACCTCGTTAGGCAGTGAGCCAGAACTCCTTATAAAACCTGGGCTGGACTCATGCACAACCACTCTGACAGTGGGTGGAGAATCGTCCCACCCTGCTCTTCCGAATTATCCACCCCAGGGACCCAAATAACAGAGAGAAAAAAAACCTACATTTAAACTTAACTTTCCCTGGGGCTGCATGTGCTTACCCACATGTCAGGATAGTGGCTGTGCAAAAGTCTGGGTGCCAGATATACACCCCTGACCACCATTCCCAACACTCTGTCACAATATGTACATTGTCTCACACTACTGGATTGCATACCCTTTTCTGTTTTGTTGAACTGCACAACACAAAAAAAGAGACAAAAAAACAGATATTGAAACGACAGAAAATACAAAATCTGTGCTCTAGTGATACAAAAAAAAGATATACATTAAAATTTAGCTCATTTACTTACAGTGAAATAATGCAAATTCATGCAAATGTTTAAGATGGAAACTAGAGATCAGGGATGACAGATTGGCTCTGCATTAGGATATGCCTATGGGCACTATAGAACACATCACCTTGCACTCTGATTACATTGTAGTCATATATTGCTTCAACCTATTGTTCCCGTAAGTTTATTTGTAATTGTCTTATTTATAGTTAAATCCCCTCTCACAATATTGTAAAGCGCTACGGAATCTGTTGGCGCTATATAAATGGCAATAATAATAATAATATATTGCACAAACACAGTAGTATGTTTTAGTGCATAACCATGATGGTAAAAGGTTCTGCTGTGTAGACTTAGACTGGTACTTTGAATAGAGCAACTTTGATGGGAAAAGGGGGTAACTGCTCTCCTTGGAACTGTTTTGGCTTGTTATGAGTTTTTTTTTTTTTTTTTTTAAAGGGACACTGTAGGCACCATAACCACTTCAACATGTTGACGTGATTATGGAGCCTAAGGTCACTGCAGTCACAAGTCCAGCAGCCCAGCCTCCAATGACAATATTGTGTAAGCGCTGCTATATCAGAGATTGGGGCAGTAATAAAGGGCGCTCAGTTGATGCTCTCAGCCTATCACTGCCTGCTATACACCTTATGGCGTGAAGAGGAAGATAGCTCCACCTTTGCCATACTTTCACTGGAGATTGGGCTGAAGTCTGCTTGGGACCAAGAATCAGAAATAAACAGTGAGTGAACCGTTAAATAGTGATGTGGGATCTATAAATTCCAGGCACCATAACTATTTCAACTGTTGAAGTATTTGTGATGCCTAAAGTTTTCCTTTCAAGCTGGTAATTAGAAAGCACTGCCACCAGAAGTGACCACAGTGACAAATCCAATGTACAAAGTGATCTTTCTAAATGTAGCTCTTGATGTCAGTCATCTAAGCTCTCAAAGTGTTAACACAGTTCTTTTCTATAACTCTGTAGCCTTAACATGCCTTTGGCTGGCATTAAAGATATTAAGCAGAGCTTATACTGTAAATTAGAGGCGTTTCCTGCCGCTGCCAGAAAATACGCTAAGTATAATCTGTACAAAGCAATTCAAGACCAGAGGGGAATTAGACACACTGGTGAAAATAGAAGTGTGCTCTTGAAGTAATGAAATGAAAGTAATCTTGATTGGCCTCATTTGCTGCAGTTCAAAAGCTGCCCATCATCACCATGAATGTAACAAGGGATCAACCGGCGGTTATTGCTGCGACAAAGTGCTTGTGGTTACCTAACACAGAACAAGTCAAGAACCCCTTATTGTACACTCAATAATGGGTCCTCCAACTCTGAAAGGATATATGCTATAATTTTAATTTCACAAATACACAGGGAGGACAGGAAGGTTAGTCTACAGCACTTCAGATGTTTGATGTTAACTCCTATTATCATCTGTTCCCATTTATTTGCAAAACACTGTAACTGCCATCAGTAGAAGGGAAATAACTTATAAAGAGATAGTGATTCCTGTTATTTTTTTTTTTTTTTATTGTAAAATTCTGAGTAGCCTGTGATTGAATATTGAATACTGTGCCCTAGATAGGTGGTAAGAAGTGAAAATACATTAACCATAGAGAAGGATTCTTAAAAAGTGTGACATATGGAGCCCATTATATTCCTTAGTCAAAGATGGGAGTAATAAAAAATGTCTTATATTAATCACTGAACTATTACTTAACATACGGAAACATACAGGACACCTTTCACCTATTTAGTCATATGGAACACTTATTTAAGTTTAACAAATGACAAGACAAACTTCAACACTTTGTTTCTGATTTTAGAATTATTGTTATTATATTTACATAATGACACTCTTTTCCACAAGATGGCAGCATAATATTTAACATGCAGAAACTGAGTGACAAATAGCCGTTAATGCATAAACAACAATATAACTGAAAGAGAAAGTATAGTGCTGTGGTTGTTTTCAAGTTTCTCTTACTTTTTACAATTAGTATCACACTTTTTAGATACATTTTGTTAAAGGGACACTAAGATCATGCAGACCACTTTATCCTAATGAAGTGGTCTGGATGCAGTGGCCCTGTCCTTTCTAGTTTTCTAGAAATTGCAATGTTTACATAGCAGGCTTAAATCCAACTTCAGTACCTGTGTTCCTGACAGCCACTAGAGGAACTTCCATGTCACTGACCTTGTGAAACGTGATGCACAAGCGACTAGGAAAGCATTGAAATGAATGGCTTCCTATAGGGCAGCTTGGATGCATGCATGGCACCATCGTGGAGGAGGCCATGTTTCCTTGATTACATCATGTGAGGCAGAGAGGTGAGAAGCACCAAGTAACACTGATTTTATTAATTTTTATGGCACAAGGTAGACCTATATATAACTAGGGACAGGGGTAATATAGTATTATGACTACTGATTTCTAATCATTATGCCAAAGTGTTCCTTAAATGGAAATCTATAGTGCAAATACAAAGCTGTGTTCCTCACTCTATAGTGCCTCTAGTCCCACCTCCCTCATGCCCCTAACACCAGATTCCAGCGCCGACGTCCCTCAGCACTGTTTCGGCGCTCCGCCTCCTCTGATGTCATCCGATGAAGTGGGCTAATGCGCTTGCACGACGAGTGCATTATGCCCTCCCCAGAGGAAAGCACTGCTTCAATGCTTTCCTGTGGGGATTTGATTGATGCTTTATATCCTCATGCAGAGCATAAGAACATCCAGTGTGAGTTATACCAAGCTGGAAGTGACTCTAGTGACTGTCTGACTGACAGCCACTAGAGCAGTCTTAGTCCTGCAATGTAATTATTGCAGTTTCTCAGACTTACATTGCAGGACTAAGTGGGACTGGGACACTGCACCCAGACCACGTCAATGAGATGAAGTAATCTGCAAGACTATACTGAAGCCCATGGAACAACGCAGTGGGAGGAGTGGGCCTTGACAGAGCCAGGGAGTGGGCAGGTGCTAGTGTTTGGGGGTCGGGTTAGGGTAATGGTGCTTGGGGGTGGAGACAGGGAATATAAAGAGCAGCCATTTTAGAATAGGGGCCATTTTAACCAGAGCCTCTCTTACCTGTAAATTGTCCCACCCACCCTCCCTAATTTTAGCAGTTCTGTTTAGTCACAGCGGCGGAACAGGGCGTAGTGAAAATTGGAATTTGGCGTGGAGTTTGAACTGGACAGGCCGAGGTGTAGGCCTGATGGAATTAAGGACTGGTTGGTTCTAGCTCTTCGGTGGCGACGAACCTGGGGGTGTAGGGGTGTCTGAGGTACACCCCTACAGTTAACAGTATGATGTGGGGCCTCTTTGGTAGGCCGTGTTTCAAGTGAATTGTTATTTGGTTATTTATTGTTCAATTGGTAGGGTCATTGTCAGAGGGACTGTGTGGGGGGTATAGTAACTTAATGTATAGTTGGACAATTACCCTAAATTATGTTAATTATGTTAATTTATGATAATTTTATGGAATAATTTAATTAATAATTTAATTAATAAAAGCTGTGGACTTTATACTCCAACAGAATTAACTGTGTCCGTGTCTTATTTAGTATAAGGTTATAGTACTTGACGAATAACGTCTGTGCAAAGGTTTATATAAGTTTTTAGCACATGCCGAATAATGTCTGTGCAAATGTCATGTACCTTTAATGTCAAACTTTCATTTGGCAACTGGTCATTTAAGTAATATTGTCACAGCAACATAGACAAAGTTATTGTTTATTAACGCCATTTATATAACACCGACATATTCTGTAATGCTTCACAATTTATTAGTCAGGGAAGTGTGAATAGTCAGGAAATTGACATTTTTAGTCAGTCAACAATTATTCAGTTTGGTTTTTAGCCCCCAAGACTGAAGTTTATGTAGAATGCACTTTAAATTTTCAACAATTCACTCTTTATGAATAATCTTGAATTACGTAATTTATTACAAAGTAAGCGTAACTGCCTTGGACAATTCTTTCAATTCAGCTCTTTGGCCTTATATTTGAAATTCACTTTGCATCCCCAACAATCCAAATACGTTTCTGTTCAATGAGAATAATAGTTAACATTTGCAAAAAGAAACCCTAAAAAAATCTGGTTGTATATTTCTCAGGTTATTCTTACGTATAACGTCGGTGACATAATCCCAGAATACAAGGCTGCTATCTCAAGGTATTCACTGCCTTTTCTAAGCAAAATACATACCTATTTCAAGCAGCCTCTGAATGACAGGTGTGCTTTGAAACAAGGGGTGGCTAGCATATTTTTCAGCAAGTTGTCCCAGAACTACTGAAAATATTTTTGACACTCTAATTATGATTAGATTCATACATGCTGTTTTGCAATCACCTTTGCCTGACAGCTGATAGTTAATCATGGTCTCTTTATCATTTTCCATATTTAAGTCAGTCACTCACTGCAGGTAGCAGTGAGTGAATGGTTGTCAGTGACAATGTCCACTTAGATGTTTCACCATAAATATGGAAGCTCTTTGCAAAATATAAAAATAATATGTATCTTATAATACACATATCATTTTATCTTTACACTGGGTGCAATATTTTTTTAATTGGACACTCTAGTCACCAGAATAAGTAGAGCTTAGTTGTTCTGGTGTGTATAGTCTGTCCCTGCATGCATATTCATGTAAACACGGACTTTTCAGAGAAAACATTGCTGCCTAGGGACACCTCCAGTGGCGGTCACCAAGTCAGCCACTAGGGGTGCTTCCTGGGTCAGTGCTGCACAATGTTTTGCCATCGTTTGTATTCCTAACACCATAGTGTTCCTTTAATTCACAAAAATATCCCTGCTAGTGAATAGATATTTTCAAAACAATTTGGCCCTGATAACCACTGGTATTGCATGGATTCTAAACTCTTCAAATATGTTTTATCACTATTTACTTATAAGTATTACTTATATGTAACGCATGTGCAAAACTATTTTTTGCTATTGTCTTTGTTTTGGATTTCTACTTGACATTGTTTCAATTACATCTAAACCCTTTAAAGACTGATTCTTAACAATCCTACAACTTTAACTTTATTTCACAAAGGAGAGATTAAAGAGAGAAGTGCAGGGCAAATTGTGTGCTTTTTTCTACACCTTGCAGTTAATTTTTCCTTTATTTTCCAATTCCTGGTTTAGTCAATGAACCCACTTTTTTATATAATATTAAAGGTTGTCTTTTAGAAATGGGATTCACCAAAATATATGACACTCGTACACCGCTAGTTTATTCTACGTAATGTGTACCTTTTCTAAAAAGGATTACAAATCAGATATTATGTCATTCTCCTCATAAAATATAAACAGAAGTGTCTCTGGAACCCTAAGGGTTAAGCCTTACCCTTAATACCCAAAGAAAGACAGAGACTATAAACTCAACCAGCGTAGCTTCCATCAAAACAGGGTCAGTATAGAGGATAATTCTTTTTCCTCAGTCAGACTTACAGTTTGGGACCTTTTGCAGTCTTGTTAATTAGTGACTGACGCAGAGTTCATAATCTCTAAACGGCCCTGACATCTCTATTAGCTGAAATGTTAATGTCGGTCTGCAACAGAAGATGTCTATGCAAACAGGAGGGGTTCCAATCATAATACTGTTCATGCAGACAAGTTTTCTCTTGTCACAAAGTAGATAGTTCAATTATTTCAGCAGGAGGCTTCTTGTAGGGTAACCTGCTTGCAGCTGTATTCTAAAACACCTTATAATTTGCTGATGTGATATGTATGATACATAAATCCCACTCATTGATGCCTTACAAAAAAGACAAGTTAAAGGACCACTATAGGCACCCAGACCACTTCAGCTTAATGAAGTGGTCTGGGTGCCAGGTCCAGCTAGGTTTAACCCTTTTTTCTATAAACATAGCAGTTTCAGAGAAACTGCTATGTTTATAATAGGGTTAATCCAGCCTCTAGTGGCTGTCTCATTGACAGCCGCTAGAGGCGCTTCCGCGCTTCTCACTGTGATTTTCACAGTGCGAAGACGCCAGCGTCCATAGGAAAGCATTGAGAATGCTTTCCTATGGACTGGCTGAATGCGCGCGCGGCTCCTGCCAAGGAGGAGGAGAGGAGGAGGAGAGTCCCCCGTCCGGCACTGGAAAAAGAGGTAAGTTTAACCCCTTCTATCCCCTACAGCCTGGCGGGAGGGGGACCCTGAGGGTGGGGGCACCCTCAGGGCACTAGAGTGCCAGGAAAACGAGTATGTTTTCCTGGCACTATAGTGGTCCTTTAAGAATTCAGTGGTCCACTAATTTGTCCTCAATTGTTATTGTTTTTGTCATGTGTCTTTCCATATGTATGTTTGTATTTTCAAAATATATTACCGGTATTTGTATTTTCATGATAAGCAAAGTAGTCATGAGTAAGAATATAATATAGAATCAATACAGAACCTAGAAATTATCATTTTGCCAAAGGTCAGTTCTAATAATGTTATATTCGTATGATATATTCTTTTTGACAAACTAATAAAAAAATAACTAAAAAAAAAATAAAACAATAGCTTAGTTGGAGAATTTTTCTTAATCAGCTATTTTTTCAGCCTAAATTTACCAAATGAAGTTTTCAGTTTAATACAATTTGGTGTTTAGTGAGTAAGCCCCTGTTTCTATATTAGTAAGCGGAAGTCCCCCTGACTATGTCACGTTATGTCAAATCGGGACACACTGACAACCGTTAGAGTGCCAGAGCAATTTCTAATTGATTCCTAAACAATCCACTCTTCCTTATTATTACGTAAACAAACCATTAAACAGCTCATAGGTAGGAAGGGGCATATCTGCAGCACTCAAATATTTAACTGGGAAATATTTTTGGTATTTATAAAGCTCTCTGAATTTGAAATTAGTATGCCCATGGAATGGACAGAGACAGGTGACCGTGTGAGGATTTAAGTGTAGAAGCTAATCGGCGCCACCTGCTGATGAAAAATCATATTAACAGATGTTTAAATACATTAACACCTGCCATAAAATTGAAGATTATGCTAGCGTTAGTGTACTTATAATCTTAATTTTAATAATGACAGGAGGCGAGTATTTTGCATAACTCTCTTAACTAAACTCCATAGCAGTAAAGAAAGTGAAACATTTAAACCAATCAAAATGCAAATAGGGAGTATATTATCCCAGTAAATAGGCTCCTCCTCCTCTTTCGGAAGCGACATCGGAACAGGGAAGAAGGTTAGCAATAAAAGTCTGTAGTAATTATCAACTGTGGTATCTAACTGGAATGATGAACGTCTTGGCATGAGTGGGAACAGGCACCAACGGGTGATAGAAGTCGTCCGATAGAAGTCGTGGTCTTTATATGAAGAACCGCAGTCCTATGATTATGCCGCAGAAGTTGCAAGTTGAAACGAAGTTAAACTGAAAAGAGAATGTGAGAAAGGTTAGGCACCGGTCTAGAAACTGTTTGTAATATAGGTATTGATCCATCGGATAGCATTGAAACAGTATATATTACGAATTCAGAGTATAATCTAACAGTAGATCGATAGGCTGATGGTAATAGAGGATACAATATGCCAACATGTTGGTTGGTGGAGATAAAGAAGGAAGAAAAGGAGAAAGTTGTAGACGTATGAATAGAGTAGTTCCCCTCCTCTCCGGGTGGGAAAATAATCGCCTGCTGTCATTATTAAAATTAAGATTATAAGTACACTAACGCTAGCATAATCTTCAATTTTACCACATGACAGGAGGCTTCCTATTTTGCATTTTTAACGCTGTTGTATAAGAGACATGGCCGCACCGGAGTTCGGTCGGAAATAGAAGGTGCGGAACGTAGATTCTCTAGACCAATCCGCGGAGCGTAGGATATCCGTTATGGAGGCACCCGCCATGAAGGCTGAGGATGCTGCTGCACCGCGTACGGAGTGGGCTCCTAACGTAGTGTCCACGCCGGCTAGCGATAGCAACCATCGAACCCATCTTGCTAGGGTGGTCGTTGAGATGGGGACATGTGGTCTAACGTATGATACTAAGAGTTGACCTGAGGGTGCAGACCGGAGTGGTAAGGTAGTTTCTACATACTGACGTAGAGCGGAGACGACACAGAGTTGTGGATCTGTGGGGAAGAATGGATAGAATACAGATGTGGAGTCAGTCTTCGTGCGACGAGATATCCGGAATGTTACTCTTCTGGGGAGATAGAAAAAGCGTCTATGTCCAGCGCTCGAATGTCTGACACTCTGCGGAAGGAGACCAGGCAAAGCAAGACCGTGAGTTTTGCTGAGAGTTGTCGGAGGGAGAGTCTGTCGTTAGTTGGCCAGTCTCTCAGGAATCGGAGGATTACGTCGACGTCGCAGAATCGAGAATATTTCGGGCCTGGGGGGCGTTGTTATCGAATGCCCCTCAGAAGTCAACACACCAGTGGGTCCTTACCAACCGGGATCCCTAGTATGGGGACATGAGCCGCTGAAATACCTGAACAAATTACGTTAAGTGATCTGTAAGACAGACCTAATGAGAATAGGTGGGATGGGAAATTTAAAATGGCTAAAAATAGAGGCCGTAAATGGATTGAGGTTCCGTTCCAAACACCAAGTGGACCAGGAGTTCCAAGAATCTTCTGGTTCCAGGGGCCCATGAGTCCCATAGTAGTTCTTTAGCAGCCTGCGATAGTTCGCCGACTTGCCAGGAGCCCCTGAAAGTGTCCAAGCCACCAGATGGAGACGATTGTCTAGGATGAGTGGGTGAGGGTTGCCTTTTGGATCTGTGAGAATGTACTGATGATGAGGTAGAAGAAGAGGATTGTTGCATGATAGAGCTAGGAGGTCCGGGAACCATGGTTTTCCTCTCCATAGTGGAGTGATGAGCACTAGAGAGGTTTGTTGATTCTTCAGGTAGTGTATGGTCCTCGCTATCATGGCGAAGGGAGGGAAGGCGTAGGCTCCCGTAATCGGCCATGGCTGTAGGAATGCGTCCACTGCTGCGCTCTCCGGGTCCGGGAGCCAGCTGAAGTATAGTTCCGTTTGCCTGTTGTTGCGGGACGCAAATAGATCCAGGTGAAGTGGCCCTCGGTGTTCCGCAATGTGGTTAAAGATTTGCGGATCCAGTTTCCAGTCGCTGGTGTCCCGCCAGTGACGTGAGAACCAGTCTGCTGTGAGGTTTGTCTCTCCTGGGAGGTATTCTGCCGTGAGGGAGATGTTGCGGGGTAGGCAGAAATCGAAGATCTCTTTCGTGATTTCTGACAGGAGACGGGAACAGGCTCCGCCTAGGCGGTTGATGTAGCGGACTGCAGAGATGTTGCCCATCCTGAGGAGGATGCAGCAAGCCGACTTGTCCTTTGCTAGGCTTCGGATAGCGAAAGACCCGGCTAGGAGTTCTAGGCAGTTTATATGCATGTTGAGGTCTTGGGATGTCCAGGCGCCTCCTGTCGATGTATTTTCGCTCGTCGCGCCCCATCCCCAGAGGCTGGCGTCTGATTCTAATATCATATCGGGAGTCTTTCCGAAGATGGCTCGGCCGTTCCATGCCTCCATGCTGTCTAGCCACCATCTGAGTTAGTCTCTGACTTCTTCTGTCATCGAGATTGGCTGATCGTATGAGGGTTTTTTCTTGAGGAAGGAAGCTTTGAGGCGCTGCATCGCCCTGTAGTGGAGTGGACCGGGGAATATAGCTTGTATGGAAGCCGAGAGAAGTCCCACAATGCGTGCGAGGGCGCGGAGTGGAATGGTGTGGCAGCGGATGGCCCTGCGTAATTCCTTGCGAATGGCTGAGATTTTTTATGTCGGCAGCCGTAGAGTGCTGGAGATGAAATCTCTCTCGAATCCTAGAAATTGTACTGTTTGTGATGGGGAGATAGCCGATTTTTGAAAGTTCACTATGAAGCCCAGGGATGACTCTGAGATCTGTGGTATACCGTGTGTGTCGTATCAGTCTGAGTCTGTCTGAGCAGAACAGCAGGAGGTCGTCCAGGTATATAATGCAACGAATTCCTTGCGCTCGAAGATGTGCGACCACGGGTTTCAGTAGTTTGGTGAAACACCATGGGGCCGAACTGAGGCCGAAGGGGAGGCACGTGAATTGTCAAGGAAGGCCTTGCCAGTGGAAACGAAGGTATTGTCTGCAGGATTGGTGGACGGGTACTGATAGGTATGCGTCCTTGAGGTCTAGTCTCGTGAACCAATCCTTGTCTTGTAAGAGGTCTCGTAGAAGATGTATGCCTTCCATCTTGAAGTGGTTGTAAGTGACGTATTCGTTGAGTTGTCGTAGGTTTATGACGGGTCGTAGATCTCCCGTTTTCTTCTTTACTAAGAAGATGTGTTTGAAGAAATTCGAGGGTCGGAGGCGGGTTCGATCGCGCCTTTCGAGTATAGGGTTTGTAGTTCATCGTCGATGAGAGAGGTGTCTATCCTTGAGCAGTGGATGGGACGTGGTAGTTCCGTCTGTCGTGGTTGGTCTACGAAGTCTATGACGTGGCCTTGTACTGTCTGTAGGATCCATGCGTCCATGGAGATGGAGGTCCATTCCTGGAAGAAAAGAGATATGCGACCTGCTGTACGCATTGGAAGGGAAGAATGAGTGAAATGGTTGCTTACCTGAGGAAAAACGAGCTCTGCCTCGGGTGCGTGGTCCGCGACCTCTGTCTGCGCCTCGAGTGTAGGAGGATGGTCGGTATCCCACCTCTGGATAAAAAGGTTGGGGTCTCATAGAGCGGAGGCCTGATGGCCAGAAGCGGCTGGCAGCACGGCCCCTTTGGCGGCCAGCCCGTCCAAAAACACCCCTGGAGGGGTTTTGTCTAAAGACTCTTCGCATTGATGTCTGAGCCTTGTTTAAGGATGTTGTCAGGATCGGGTCAGGGATCCAACACGCAGAGTACAAAGAGTAGCTGATACGTATACCGGTCCTTAGAATGGCCGGACTAACGTAGAACTACAATAGAATGGTCAGAGACAAGCCGAGGTCGAGGATAACAGAAGACAGGTAAGCGAGAGACAAGCCGGGTCAAGGAATACAGAAAGGCAGGAGAGTAAATAACAAAGCCGGGTCAGAACCAAAAGACAAGAGAATCACAAAGCACTGTGTGACTAGAAGGACTAGAACCACGACAGGGCAATGAGTGAATGAGAGAACCCCCGTTAAGTATCCTGGCTAGGGAGAGGAGACACGCCTCCGGCGAGTCCTGATTCGTCTCCCGAGATTTGAGTGGCAGGATGTTTCGGGTTAGCGTCATGACGTCTACCTCCGGTCCTTCTGTTATAAAAGGAAGTGACTCCCTCGCGGCCGGCGTTAGCAAGGCCGAGTGAACCGCGGGAGATCGAGGAGACATGGCGTCCGGACGGATAACCTTCTAAGTCTCTACCTCTCTCAACGGTAGAGACTCCAGGTACCCTGACAGTACCCCCCCCCTCAGATACGCCCACCGGGCGGAAGGAGCCGGGGCGAGATGGAAAGCGGGAGTGAAATGCCCTGCGAAGACGAGGAGCATGAACATCCTCTTGTGGTACCCAACTCCTCTCCTCAGGACCATATCCCCTCCAGTCAACTAAATATTGTACTCGTCCCCGGGAGACACGAGAATCAATAATGGAGTTAACCTCATACTCCTCCTGACCCTCCACCTGAACAGGGCGCGGAGGGGCGATTGTGGAGGAGAATCTGTTACAGATTAGAGGTTTCAACAATGACACGTGAAAGGAGTTCGGGATGCGTAAAGTAGCTGGAAGAGCTAGACGATATGCCACTGGGTTAATTCGAGTCAAGATCCTGTAAGGACCAATATAACGAGGAGCGAACTTCATGGAAGGAACTTTAAGACGAATATTCCTAGTGCTCAACCACACTCTATCGCCTGGAACAAAATTCGGAGCCGCCCTTCTACGTTTGTCAGCATGTTTCTTTACCAGTACAGAATTGTGTAGAAGAATCTGTCGAGTCTGATCCCACAACTTCCTCAAGTTGGCCACATGGACATCAACCGACGGTACTCCTTGGGAAGGAGAAACCGGGGGAAGAATAGATGGATGAAAGCCATAGTTCATGAAGAAGGGACTTGAATGCGTGGAGTCACAAACAAGATTGTTGTGCGCAAACTCTGCCCAAGGAATCAAACCGACCCAATCGTCCTGGTGTTCGGAAACAAAACAACGTAAGTATTGCTCAATCTTCTGGTTAGTTCGTTCAGCAGCTCCGTTAGACTGAGGGTGATAGGCGGACGAAAAATTCAATTTGATGCCTAATTGAGAACAGAACGACCTCCAAAAACGTGAAACAAATTGGGAGCCTCTATCAGAAGTGATCTCAGAAGGAATCCCATGTAAACGAAAAATCTCTTTAGCAAAGACCTCTGCCAATTCAGGAGAAGTCGGGAGTTTAGGCAAAGGTACGAAATGTGCCATCTTGGTAAACCTATCGACTACGGTGAGGATAACAGTGTGTTTTTTAGAAACCGGCAGATCCACAATAAAGTCCATAGCCACACAGGACCAAGGTTTGTCAGGAATCTCCAGCGGTTGTAGAAGGCCACAAGGAAGCGAATGCGGTAGTTTGGTTTTAGTACAGACCACACAAACCCCGATAAAATCCTTAATATCCTTCCGTAACGACGGCCACCAGAAATCCTTGGAGATCAAAGAATACGTCTTGCGGACACCCGGATGACCAGCCACCTTACTCTCGTGAAGACACTGTAAGAGCTCCAATTGAAGTTCAGGGGGAACGAAAAGTCTGGAAACCGGAGTCAGTCTAGGTGCCAGATGCTGCAAGTTCCTTATCTGATCAAGTAGCGGGGAATGAACTTTGAGAGTAGTGTTAGCGATAATGTTACACTTGGGTACTATAGAGGACAAAACCGGCTCAGATACGGCAGCAGGTTCATATTGGCGAGATAAGGCGTCGGCTTTAGAATTCTTAGAACCTGGCCTATATGTGAGTACGTAGTTGAAGTGAGTGAGAAATATGGACCAACGAACCTGTCTAGATGATAGTCGTTTAGCCTCCCCAATATAGGATAAGTTCTTATGATCCGTCAAAATAGTAACAGGATGCAAGGTACCCTCCAATAAATGTCTCCACTCCTTCAAGGCCATTATAACCGCTAGTAGTTCCCTGTCACCAATGTCATATCTGCTTTCAGTACCGGACAATTTTTTGGAAAAGTATCCACAAGGATGTAGTGGTTTATCTACACCCAACCTTTGGGACAGAACAGCACCTATACCTGTCTCAGAAGCGTCTACTTCGAGTAGGAAAGGTAGAGTAGTATCAGGGTGAACTAAAATTGGTGCGGAAGCAAACAGCTCTTTGAGTGTCTCAAAAGCCCGAAGAGCTTCAGTAGACCAATTCTTAGTCTCAGCCCCTTGTTTGGTCATGTTAGTGATGGGAGCAATGATAGAGGAGTATCCCTTAATGAAACGTCTGTAGTAATTAGAGAAACCAATGAATCTCTGGATAGCCTTGAGACCCTGAGGTAAAGGCCAGTCTAGTATGGATTGGAGCTTCTCCGGATCCATTTCAAACCCTTCCCCAGAAATCACATAACCAAGAAATGTAGTTTGGGATTGGTCAAAGCTGCATTTCTCTAGTTTGCAGTATAAGCCATGCTGAAGAAGTTTGTGTAAAACCCTCCTGACTTGCCTGTGGTGAGTCTCAATATCCCTGGAATGTATAAGAATATCATCAAGGTATACAATTACACAGTCATCTTGAAACTCCCTAAGAACCTCATTAATAAGGTCCTGAAATACTGCCGGAGCATTGCAGAGACCAAAAGGCATTACCGTATACTCATAGTGCCCATATCGAGTATTGAATGCAGTTTTCCACTCGTCACCGTCGTGGATTCTCACTAAATTATAAGCACCTCTAAGGTCTAACTTAGTGAAAATTTTAGAACTTTTTAATCGGTCAAAAAGCTCGGTGATCAAGGGAATCGGATAAACATTTCTGATGGTTATCTTGTTAAGGCCTCGGTAGTCAATGCAAGGTCTTAAAGAGCCATCCTTCTTTTTAACAAAAAAAAATCCAGCCCCAGCAGGGGAGGAGGATCTTCTAATGAACCCCTTGTCTAGGTTTTCACGAATATACTCCTCTAGAACTAAGTTCTCATTCGTGGACAAAGGATATACATGACCCCTGGGGGGCATGGTACCAGAAAGTAAACTAATTTTGCAATCAAAAGGCCTATGTGGTGGTAAGGTATCAGCCTTTCTTTTGTCAAATACTGCCTTTAAATCTTGATACAAGGGCGGTATCTGTACTTTGGTAGAGTCAGTAGCGTTATTAATTGGGTTGACACTACAAAGAGGTGACACTTTCTTTAAACAACTCTCTTGACAATTCTGGCCCCAAGAAACTATTTCCCCTGATCTCCAATCTATAACGGGGTTATGTTTCTTAAGCCAGGAATATCCCAGGACTATGGGAACAGAAGGGGATGAAATGAGTAGTAGGGATATTTCCTCCTTGTGTAGAATACCAATAGTTAAGTAAAGAGGTGTGGTCTCCCGGGAAATCACAGGCTCAACTAAAGGTCTACCATCAATGGCTTCAACAGCCAAGGGTGTCTTCCTTAACTGGGATGGGATAGTGTGTTTAGTGAGAAACTTTTGGTCGATAAAACTCTCAGCAGCGCCGGAGTCTATCAATGCCATAGTTTCTAAAGTTCCCTTCTCCCAAGTTAACGAGACCGGTAAAAGGAGTCTATGTTCTTTGTAGTTATGAGTAGAGGACAAAATCGAAACACCCAAGGTCTGTCCTCTAGAGAAACTTAGGTGCGAGCGTTTCCCGGACGGCTGGGACAGCTCAAACGTACATGACCTCTGAACCCACAATACATACACAGTCCCTCTCTTCTCCTGTACTGTCTCTCCTCCTCTGAGAGACGAGTAAGGCCTAACTGCATAGGTTCTGAAACCTGTGGATCTTTGGTTTCAGCAACTTGAAATGATGGTACTAGTCTAGAGAAAGATTTAGCGGTTCTATCTCGAGTATTCTGTCTCTCCCTTAGGCGTTCGTCAATACGGGAGACAAAGGAAATTAAGTCCTCCAGATTCTCGGGAAGTTCTCTAGTAGCTACCTCATCAAGTATTACATCAGATAATCCATTTAAGAATACGTCTATATAGGCCTGTTCATTCCATTTTACCTCTGCCGCCAAAGACCTGAACTCTAGTGCATAATCCACAAGGGTTTGGTTGTCTTGTCTAAGGCGCAACAGTAATCTGGCTGCATTGGCCTTCCTGCCAGGAGGGTCAAAAGTTCTTTTAAAAGCAGCTACAAAGGAATTATAGTTATAGACTAATGGATTATCATTCTCCCACAACGGATTCGCCCATCTCAGAGCTCTCTCAATGAGTAAGGTAATAATAAATCCCACCTTTGCCCTATCAGTAGGGTATGAACGGGGCTGTAGCTCGAAGTGAATACTGATCTGGTTCAAAAAGCCACGACACCTCTCAGGGGAACCAGCATAACGTACAGGTGGGGTAACTCGGGAAGAAGCACCTACAGTAGCTACCTCTAACCCTGAACCCACAGAAGAAGCAGAAGTGTTACGCCTCTCCTCAGGTGGATTAATAGGGCGAGACAGCAGCGCCTGTAGTGCCAGAGCCATCTGATCCATCCTATGATCCATGGCGTCAAACCTAGGATCAGGAGAACCAAGCTGACAATTTGTACCTGCAGGATCCATGGCCCTGTCGTAATGTCAGGATCGGGTCAGGGATCCAACACGCAGAGTACAAAGAGTAGCTGATACGTATACCGGTCCTTAGAATGGCCGGACTAACGTAGAACTACAATAGAATGGTCAGAGACAAGCCGAGGTCGAGGATAACAGAAGACAGGTAAGCGAGAGACAAGCCGGGTCAAGGAATACAGAAAGGCAGGAGAGTAAATAACAAAGCCGGGTCAGAACCAAAAGACAAGAGAATCACAAAGCACTGTGTGACTAGAAGGACTAGAACCACGACAGGGCAATGAGTGAATGAGAGAACCCCCGTTAAGTATCCTGGCTAGGGAGAGGAGACACGCCTCCGGCGAGTCCTGATTCGTCTCCCGAGATTTGAGTGGCAGGATGTTTCGGGTTAGCGTCATGACGTCTACCTCCGGTCCTTCTGTTATAAAAGGAAGTGACTCCCTCGCGGCCGGCGTTAGCAAGGCCGAGTGAACCGCGGGAGATCGAGGAGACATGGCGTCCGGACGGATAACCTTCTAAGTCTCTACCTCTCTCAACGGTAGAGACTCCAGGTACCCTGACAGATGTGTAGACGTTTACATGTCTGCTCAGCTCTTTAAGGAAAGGTTCTCCAAAGAGCTTGCCCTGTGCCATAGGACCTAGTTCTTTGGTGCCCAACTCCACCAACTTCCCGTCAATGCGGAGAAGTGCTGCTTTACGTCACTCGGATGATAAGGCGACATTGGCATTACCCACAAAACAAAAGCATCTTTGTGCCCATTCCCGCACATCATGCGCCCATTCTCGCACCATAGTAGCGTCGAATTGATCGGCTTTGGCTAGGGCATCGTCGGCCAAATACATAATTCTGGATAGTGGTCCCACTGAATCCAGAAGTTTATCCTGTACCCCTCTAAACCCTTTCTCCACTCCTTTGCGTGGGTCACGGCCACCTCGTGACATAAAGGTGGTCATCACCTGGTCGAATTCTGTAGTGTCCGCAACGTGGTCAGGTAGAAAAGGTTGTGGGCATTCCGACCTCAAGCGGTTGCGGACTGTCTTGTCCATGGACTTTCGTAACCAGAGGTGAATGAACCTCGCTAAGTGGTGGTGTCCAGTCGCTTGAGAGTAGGTGTCTTATTTTTCGTGGGTCAAAACGTTTTTGTCCCAGCGGGTCGAATATGGTGTCTTCGTCTTCCTGCGGGGTTTCCGCATTGTCTGGTTCTTGGGGTTCTCCCATGAACGTGTGTTGTGGAAAGAAGGATTGTGATCCTGAGTCTGAGCCCCAAGCATCCTCGTTGGAATCTGACTCGTCCGCTTGCCATTCATCTAGGATGGCCATGGATTTAGTGTGAGATTCTTCTTCTTCTGAAGAGTACTTGTGTTGCGGGTTCGGGGTGGTGGCTGTAGCGGGTTTAGTGCGTTTAGCAGGGTTTTTGCCTTTGTTAGGGTTTTGGTGACCCTTTTCGCCTTTCCAATGGCGTTTGCCCGTGAGGGTTTCTGGGCTCTTGCGTGATTCTGGTTCATCAGAATCTGAGTCATGGCGGGATGGGTGGGTTTTTGATGGTTTCCTCTTGTCAGGACCAGAGGCCATCATTTTGGAGAGAACTTTCTCCATAGAGGCGGATACGGCCTCGTTTACAATGTTTTGGAGCTCTGTTGTCTGAGAGATCTCTATAATGCCTGAATATGTGTTTGGCACAGGGCGTATGATAGAGGTCAGTATGCTGTATTAGACAGTAATAAGCTGTTTTAGTATCGTTATGCGGACCCTAGCAGGGTGCAATAACGTGTTTTTGTTGTACAGAGTACAAATTACCCCAGCAGGGTTTATAAAAGGTATGATAATGGTTTGAGAAGAAAATCAAATAACCCCAGCAGGGTTGTAAATATATTATACCCCAGCAGGGTATGTAGTGGTATGTATGAGAAGGTTATACCTTCAGCAGGGTCTGTGACCAAGGAGAACTGTGGCAAAATCACCCCAGCAGGGTATATAGAGCCAATGGTAATAATAATAAATAGCCTCAGCAGGGCAGGATACAAAACCACTAGTTGGGATTTTTGTTCTGGGCCTCACCCAGGGTTGTAGAGGTGGCCATAAAGCGACCTCTTTAGCAGCACAGTTTAAGGGCAGCACCCCAAGCAGGCACAGGTTAACACCTTATGTGCCTTTAACAGCTTTTAAGCTTTATAACTGACCTCTGTGGAGTATTGCGGTAGAATTCCGTCCAGTGTGTGTCCCTCGCGGCACTGGCGGCACTTTCAAGATGGCGTCCGTAATCTCGCGAGCCGCGACAAAATGAGTGAGAGGGAGCCGGCAGGGGCGGTAAAGCAGGGGGCAAAGTCTGAGGGACCTACCAAAACTCGGGGTCCACCCGAGGGCGGAAAAAACGAGCGGGAAAACTGGAAAACGGAGCGAGGCCGCTGGGACTAGGGAGACATAGTCAAAACTGTCCCAGTAAAGGAGGGAAAGGTAGTTAAAGTAAAAATACAGGGAACACAAGTAGAGAAAGTAATAGGAAATAAAGATAATAATAAGAAATAAAGTATATAAGCAAATGTAAGCAAATGTACGAGCAATTATAAATGACAAAACGTATATATTATGAAGTAATAAGGGAAGAGCAAAAAACTCTGACCTGTCTGTGATGGAGCAGTAAAGAAAGAGGAGGAGAAGCCTATTTACTGGGATAATATACTCCTTATTTGCATTTTGATTGGTTTAAATGTTTCACTTTCTTTACTGCTATGGAGTTTAGTAAAGAGAGTTATGCAAAATAGGAAGCCTCCTGTCATGTGGTAAAATTAAAGATTTAATCCTACCACATTTAGATAAAAAATACTTTAGCATTGTATTAATAAAGTGCGCCTTATGATGATACATGTATTATTCTGCATACCCTGCAATGCACGGGATATATATAAAGCTTAAGAAAAAGTTCTGCTTTGCCTCTAGAGATTATATATATATATACATATATATATATACAGATAAAATTTGTATCTTGCAATACCTTTTTTATTGGACTAACATATATATATATATATATATATATATATATATTTTTTTTTTTTATTTAACAGGAATAGGTGGCTTCCCTCCCTGCCACTCCAAGAATTACCGGTATAGAAGTAATTGGCTGAGGATAAGGAATATTTTTTGATTTTTTGTTATCTTTCTTGTCTGAAGAGGTGGGTAGTGTGCGTTTCTTTCTTTGGCACATTGAGGTGGGGTTAAGTAATGTAGTGGAGAATCTGTACTATGAAATCATAGGTAGATGAGGTGGGAGAATTCAAGAATCAAGTGTGTTGAAAGGAGCAGATAAAAGTATATACAGTGGAATAATTTAGGGGTTCTAAGAGTAATATGAAATTTCAGAGGACACAAACGCAGCTTTCAAAAGATGTATAAACATATCTAAAGTACACAGTTGGTGCATTCAGGATGGCAAGGAAGATTAGTAAGATATACCAAACCCAAAGGGAAAGAAAAATCGCTCAGCCAGGTAATGTTAAAATTCAGGTAATTTTATTTAACACCAAGAATAAGCTGGAACATACTGAGCACTAAGTTATTTAGAATGCCAGACTTACTCTAGGCATTAGTGAAGTAGTAGATACAAAGGTGAAGCGCTGTATATTTTAAACAATGTGAAATATAAAAAATAGGATAATACCTTAATTTCATACACAAAAGTCCATATGTGGCATATAGTACCTTAAAAGTAAAAACAAATAAAAACAAAAATAGTGTATCCTGTGACATAAATAAATTGGTATAGAATGAAATAAATTTCCCACTCACACTTTTAAGAGCTAATAAATATAGCTCAATAAAATCGCTTGTAGGATCCGTAAAGGCGATCCTAGTCCCTTCTTTTGGTGGGAGTTCTTCCTCTTCCTTGGTCTCTAAAATCAGGAGAGGTATATGGTGCAGTACCTTTGATATACAATCTATAAAAGGGTAAAGCAAAAGGGGTACTTACAAACCCAGAGCCATCCAAATCGGCTCTGATCAGGAGTATATGTGGTTAAGGACCACAATCCGTCTTTGTAAAAGTAGCAGGAACAATGCCAGTAGTGAACCCTTTCCAGAACCTATTATACCTGGCTCTTAGTGTGTAGACTCTTGTGTAGACTCTTGTGTGGGAGCAATACATCTAAAACCTGCAAGAAAGGGCAGAAGCTTTGAGCAACTGCCTGCAGGAACTCTGACACAGTCATTCATTATGTGTCAGAGTTCCTGCAGGCAGTTGCTCAAAGCTTCTGCCCTTTCTTGCAGGTTTTAGATGTATTGCTCCCACACAAGAGTCTACACACTAAGAGCCAGGTATAATAGGTTCTGGAAAGGGTTCACTACTGGCATTGTTCCTGCTACTTTTACAAAGAAGGATTGTGGTTCTTAACCACATATACTCCTGATCAGAGCCGATTTGGATGGCTCTGGGTTTGTAAGTACCCCTTTTGCTTTAGAGCAAGGAATGCCCCTCAGAGACCAAGGAAGAGGAAGAACTCCCACCAAAAGAAGGGACTTGGATCGCCTTTACGGATCCTACAAGCGATTTTATTGAGCTATATTTATTAGCTCTTAAAAGAGTGAGTGGGAAATTTATTTCATTCTATACCAATTTATTTATATCACAGGATACACTATTTTTGTTTTTATTTGTTTTTACTTTTAAGGTACTATATGCCACATATGGACTTTTGTGTATGAAATTAAGGTATTATCCTATTTTTTATATTTCACATTGTTTAAAATATACAGCGCTTCACCTTTGTATCCACTACTTCACTATTGTTTAAAGATAAGATTTGGTGTTATAGCAGCTGATTCACTCATATCACATTTACTAAATAAGCGCTAGTACTACCCCCTTTTCTGCATTTTACTCTAGGCATTGCCTATTAGTAAGCATCCAGTGGTGTAAAACATTTAAAGCTAATGATGGTTTTCTGAATTCCTTCTTGAATGTTCAGGATTACACTCGTTGTTAAATAAACTTACTTCATCTCATTTTAGTAATATTTTACTCCTTGATAGATAATTAAATACCTACTCATTTTTGTATATCTTCTGGTTTCCTGCTTTTCATAGTATGTGGTGATAACTACCTGAAGCACAAAGAGGATTTGGAGCAACCCCCCAGGATTCTGAAGGAAGGCACCCCAAGGCGACATATCCATCAAGTCTCTAGTGAATGAATTACTATTTGCGCATATATCTGTACTGTATTACACTATATCAGTGTTTTTTTTTCTGTAGATCTACAGCTGTATCCTCATCATTTCATATATTGGTTTGCTGTTTTGAGGGATACTACCTGGGATATAGAGGAAGTTGTGCGTTATTATTTTAAGTTATATTTATTTTTATTCCACTCTGTTCACTTTGAGGTGAGGACCGTGAGGTTGTGGTAATTGTACTGATAAATGCTTCAGCCTACATTTATAGTATTCCTTTTGTTAATTAAATCTTGAGACTCTTTGGGCATTTCTTCACCTATCAGTGCCTGTTCCTTTCATACATACTCAAACACTATGATTTCTAACATTAACCCATGCAACCATGTATATTTAAAGGAACACTATAGGGTCAGGAACACAAACATCTATAACTGACCCTATAGTGTTAAAAACACTATCTAGCCCCCCTGGCCTTCCCTTGCCCCCCTAAATATAGCAAAATCTTACCAGTCTCCTGGTGCTGGCTCTGCCTCTGATCTGCCTCATTGGCTGACATGATCAAAAGTGATGATCTCAGACAATCACAATGCACGATTGGCTGAGATTGTCAATTCTGATGATCACAGCCAAGGAGGCTGGCTGGGGCCAGAGCCAAATAATGCCTTGGCCAATCAGCATCTCCTCATAGATATGCATTAAATTAATGCATCTCTGTGAGGAAAGTTCAGTGTCTGCATGCAGAGGGTGGAGACACTGAATGTCAGTATTGCAAACTGTACAGCACTGCCCTAGGAAGCACCTCTAGTAGCCATCTGAGAAGTGGCCAGTGGAGGTCTCCCTAGGCTGTAATATAAGCACTGCTTTTTCCCTGAGTATAAAGGCAAAAGGCCTACAGGGACTGAGTATACTCACCAGAACAACTACATTAGCTGTTGATGTTCTGGTGACTATAGTGTCCCTTTAATCCCACAATTTTACCTGCACTTTCAAACATTCAGTAATATATATATATATATATAAACAGCGATCTGGAACTGCACTCACGGTCCTTTGAAGTTTGAAAAAAATTCCTTTATTGCATCAAGTATAAAAATCAACGTTTCGGTCCACACAGGGACCTTCCTCAGGATAGACTGACCTATCCTGAGGAAGGTCCCTGTGTGGACCGAAACGTCGATTTTTATACTTGATGCAATAAAGGAATTTTTTTCAAACTTCAAAGGACCGTGAGTGCAGTTCCAGATCGCTGTTTATATGTTCCGCCCCTGTAAACGAGCACCCGGCAAGTAACAGTCTTTTATGGACTTTAAACTACATTTGAGCTAGAGTGCAAGGAACTTTTGTATTTTTGTATATATATATATATTTCATTTTTAAATTATAGATAGACTGTGGTACAGTAACAGCAACTAAACAATGCCACAATGTGGAGCCAGGTCAAGATTCCACAGAGCCCTTGTTTGGGCCCACTTAACTCTTCACATAAAGAGGGTAAATGGTGCCAAACATGACCACCATTCCCTGGGCGGCTGCATTATCCTGCCTTGTGTGTATGATGCTGGTAATTAAAGTCCGTTCATAGGAGATTCTGGGCATGACATATGTCGTTTCCAAAATAATTTTCTTTACAATATTATGGATGTATCCGTTAGTAGGTGTAGCATTTGTCATTTAAGTTCTTAATAAAAGACTCAGAGGAATGATTCTTAACATTCACAATCACTGTTAGAATGACAAGAGATAGCTACAGCAGACAGAGAGAACTTCAAAGACAGGTAATGCGCCACACCTGCTATTTTATTAAGCACAGTTTCTTCCCTTAACTACTACTAATGTTTAATGACATCTGGCAAGACCGAGATTTCATGTACTGTTTCTGGATTAATGAGTATATGTAAGAGTAACTTAAATTATTGGGGAGCTGCATTGATGTCACCTAACTTCTTCTGAGATCTATAATGTACCCAGATTATGCTTCAGATCTCAAATAAATCATTTTAATAGATACATTTGTTTCTAGGAAAGCAATCTGGCTACTCATATGTCAGCCTTCACTCTTAATGGAGCAATTTTTCCGTGTATATTTTAAGAGGACTAATTAACCTTGAAAGATTCGCTGAGAAAATTAAAGTGGTGTTCATCTGACAAGAGATGTATATTTGAAGATCACAGTCGCTAGCATATGGTGCATGTGGAAAAACGACAGAAAAAGTTGAAATGTATTAGTTGGCAGACCCAAAAAAATTCTGACGTGAAACATTTGACTGCGGGCTAAGGAGTGAGATGAAATGTCACTTGTGATTTGCTAGTACCGTCCATTTGGCATGTAAAATCCCCAATTGGGGACGCAATTTAATGTTGACCTATTAGCCATGGAGCAATATATCATATACTAAACATTTAATTTTAACTAAAGAGAAATTGTTACTACAATAAAACTTTCACTCACAGGATAGACTATTTTGTTTGTTCTTTGAGATAAAATAATGTAATATGCAAGTATCAATTCTGGGAGGAAGTAAAAAAAGATAGCTGTATATCCCCATCATTCTACTTATCTGTTAATTAAAAGTTCTCACAACACAAAATAATTGAGAAGACATTTTCAAAAGTACTAAAATGCAAAAGTAGACTTTGAGATCAGACCCAGAGGAAATCTCATATTAAGGATCTCAGGTCACAAGAGGAGGCACCATCAAATTTACAAGTAGTTGATATCATTAGCCATGTCTCAGCAGGGTTAGAAAGCTAGAAAAAATAACTAAACTGCACAACTACAACCTCACTTGTTAAATGAGATGTTAATTGACTGCTTACTGCACAGTAACCAGTCTTCCCTCCTTTCCCAACCTAATGAGCTGCAATTTACACCTCCCCAGATGGAATACGTTTGAGTAAAGAAAACATAATTGGCCGTTTTGCTACATTTCAAAAGAACAACACATGCCTTTGAGCTATCTACTAATATACCCGGGATATGGGATTTTTTTAGGATTCACATATATTGGAGCATTTTCTACATACTTATCTGTCATGTTATTTTTATGTTTCTAGATATATGGATTTTATTTCTAAACAAGTGGCTACAATTGCTTCCATGTAGCACTAACAATGTTATCCATCAAGAAAAATCACAAGGTGCCAGATAAATATGAACTGTAACTACCCTAGATATTTAATATTATATTTACGTATCTATTATATTTAACAAATATGTGTTTGTAAGGCGAGTAAAATAAAATTAAATATAGAAATTCACACCTATGTATTTAGCTGTACCTGAAAATTGAGTGCCCCCACCTTGGTTCTCTGTTAAAGGAACACTCCAGGCCAGTGGGGGAACTAATGTAGACAGAGCCTTGATGCAAGTTTTTTTGGGGGGGGGGCTCCCTTTAGCACAAGGGTGCGCAATAGGTAGATGTAGATCCCAGTCTGTCAAACTCCCCTGAAGCTATGCCAGCTGGGGATTTACCATTTGCCCATCCTGGCAGGGTTGTATTTGTGAGCAGTGTTTGTGCATTTTAATGTAAACATGTTTTTAGATAGTGTACGTGTGCGCATGTAGGGGTGTATTTGTAAGTACTGTTACCATTGGAATGCAGTGGTGTACTTGAGTGTTTTGTTTATGTTTGAATTCAGGGGTGTGTTTGTATGTAGTGTTGGCTCTTACATGCAGCTGTGTTATTGTGTGTAGTGCTAATGATTGAATGAATTGGTGTTTGTTTATAAGTTTAGTGGTTTCATTCAGGGGAGTGTTTGTATGCAATGTTTGCATGTGATTGAAGGGGTGTGTTTGTATGTTGTGTATGTAGGCAGCGCAGAAGGAGCGCTGATGTGTTTCCAGTTCGTCACTGCTCCTCGTGACTTCTGTGTTGATGCAGGAGCTGGAATATGACATTAATCCGGCCCCGCATTACTAAACAGCGCGAGGGAGCAGTAAGGAACCGGAAGACTGCAGGGAGACTTCCAGTGAGAATATCTCCACTGGACCCCAGGGAGAAAATCCCCACTGGACCCCACAGAGATGAACCACGACAAGAAACAGCACGAGGGTACTCAAGACAACACAATTACTACAGAGAGCAGTAGAGGTTATTTTGCATACAGGAGTGGTTCCCAACCTTTTTTGGCAACGGCAAACTTCAATAAGAGTCCCATTTTTTAGGCACACTTGTTTTCTTTTTCTTTTTAACTTTATTAGCAGCTTATAAATGTCACATGTTTTACAGTCTTACTAATAACCAGCCATACTTCTAGCCAAACCGAATTATTAGTATAAAGTAATTGCATTAAGAGGATTACAATATTAATGCTGATAGTTACTAAAAAGCCCATTTTCTGGAGCCATTCCAACCTACAGAAGCTCTAAATGAAAACCATCTCCATAGTGTCCCTTTAATACAAGTTACAGGTGTTTTCTTTAAAGATGTCATTTCCGGAGAAGTGACAGTTCCACTTGAAGTGTCCTTGAGTGTCTTTGCATTTAATAATATGTTAAATTTTAGGCACCCAATTATTTATTCCTTCCAAAAATATATGAGGTTACATTTATACAACCACAATACTTTAAATAGTCATAAAATACAAAAAGTATTTGTTGTAGTAAGATAGATGCAGGTGATGGACAAGGTGATGGATTCCCCGCTATACACGGCCAATTAGGTTAGGTTCAAGCTAAGTTACGGCTGCAGAAACTATAGGGATGGTGTGGTAGACTAGCTGTAGAATGAATGGGCAGACTAGTCACCGCGTGGGCTGATAGCTCCTTGTAAGTGACCTACCAACAGCAATAAAACTAGTGATTAAGCCAACAACCTCAAAAGGGTGACAACCCTGCACACAATGGCACAAAAATCAACTAAAAAAGCAAGCAAAACCCCACTCTACAGATCGCAGCGTTACCCTTACCACACTTACAAGATGGTGCCGACAGGCCACGCTCGCCAGCCTCCTACTTGGACCACAGTGACAGCCACTTCTTCAGGCAGAGAATTCCACATCCTGATTGTTCTAACAGTAAAAAAACCTTTCCTTTGCCTTAGACGAAATCTTCTTTCTTCTAGTCTAAACACATGACCTCGTGTCCTATGTAAAGTCCGGTTTGTGAATAGATTTCCACACAATAAAATGGAAGAAATAATTGAAGTTCACAAAAAACAACCAACATGGACCTTCATGCTAAAATAGACCGTCTTACAGAGAAAGTGGCTGATCATGAGGACCGAGACAGGCGTAGCAACATTCGTCTGCGGGGAATTGCGGAGTAAATTTCCACCTAAGAGCTGTCCAGGTATGTGAGGGAACTCTTCAAAGCCATAGCTCCTGACTTGCCAGAACAAGAGCTTCTCTTGGACCGCATTCATTAACTAACAAGGCCAAGGAACTTACCTCAATCAGCACACAGAGATCTCATAATGAAGCTGCACTACTTCACTACTTAAGACCAGATCATGCAAGCCTCGAGACATCTGGCAAACCTACCAGACCGGTTCTCCTCAGTAAGGCTCTTCACTGATTTATCAGCCTCCACACTCTAGAAGCGTAAGGCCCTGGCTCCCATCACCCAAGCCTTAATAACAATGAAGCTACAACACAAGTGGGGTTTCCCAGCCCGCATTATTAAATGCCACAATGGCGCCATGCGACTTTTTATGACAGTGGAAGTGTCACGGAGTATTAACCCTAACATGCAGAGTTTAGGATAGCAAGGAATGGACTAATGAAATATAAACGACTTACCGGGCCTTAGAGTGGACAGAATAAAGCGAGGTCGAAATACGAGCCAAGGTCAGGGTAACGGAGAAACAGCGAAAACGAGAACTAGCTAGAGTCCGGTACACGGTAAATATCATAAGGGCAAACAAGACAGGCAAGAGTTAAAGAGAAACTCAGGAAAGTCATGAAACAAAACCAAGGTCAATACCAGAATACAATACAAAACACAAGGAACGCACTGAAGGGTACTGGGAACAGAAACCACAATATGGCACAGAATCTAGGGCCAGGTAAGTTTAAATACTTTTACTTTTAATTTTATTGGTCCATGTCATTCCTGCGCCCCAAAACATGCATGAATGGGGGCGCCGGAATGACGTGGGCCAGTGGGAGCCGACCGCAAGGTTACGCTCCCATTTCCCCTTTAAGAAAGTGCTTTCAATACTGTACGGGCTGTGCGCCCGATCAGAATGTTTGGTGTGCGTGGCCCACCAGGAGCAATGAGTTTTCGAGCCGCATGTGGCTCGCATGAAGACAGGACTGCTCGAGCCGCATGCGGCATGATCAGAGGACCCCTGCAGGCACACAGACCGGGTAAGTATTGTTACAGGAAGAAGGAAGGAAGCTGCTCAGAGAATGGAAGATCAATATGGCAATACCGAGAGAACAAGAATTGCCCGGACCTGCACACTGTTCACCAACGAAAGTCATCTCAGACTGGCAGAAGGTTGCCATGATAAAATGACTGTGATCCACCCTGCAGATCGATTGCAGAGATGCTCATTCACTACTAACAGATAAGATGCCTTAGTCAAGAGCCTAAGCCCCTGTTGTGTTTTTTTTTTTTTTTTGCTATATATGTATATGTTAGTTAATGGGTTAACAACAGTTAAAATATGTACTATCTTAGACATCAGGATACACCTGAATGAGGATGTCTTCAGGGTCATGTGTCCACCATTTACTGGGTTAAACCTACTGAATTTGGGCCTAGCTTCAGCCCCACCAACGCATTGGAGTAGGTCCACTCCTCACAGACGACCCACCCCCAAAGCTTGCAAGAGCCATGTTTCCGTCGTCGGTGCGTAGCCGCATCACCTTTGACTACACAGAGTTCTCTCTGCACAGAATTATGATTTTTCTGCACACTCTGCACAGAGTTATGGTTTTCTTTTTATGTTTCCCATATTGTTATTTTTATTCCCCCATTTCTCAGACAACAGCTCAGTCCATAACACTTCTACAATTGGTACACAGCACCCTAACATACCCGAGATGTAGGAAGGTGGCCATGCCTACCTGTCACTCCTTCCCCAGAGGCAACACAGTTCACCCCCTCTCTAATGAAATATACTCCTTAGATGTAAGGGGTCTAAACACACAGGAATTGCAGACTCAATATCACTGGGGAGACAAAAGATTGGGCAACAACAAATCTTGGGCAAATAATCAGAAGCAATAAACACACATGGCACCTAAGCTGTGACCCCTATCTGAGACAGAGCAGTTGGTCTTCCTACAAGTTTTTTCCTACTGAAAAAAAATGTTTTAAACAAAAATACAAAACATAAGCAAAAAATAAACAAAATGTTGGAGGGTAGCTGGTAAAGTCCCCCTGTCAACGGAGTGGGAGCACTCCAAGTGAGTACCAAGTGAGTCTTATCAAGTGAGTCTTATCCCCCACTATGGCGCTAAATATAATGTCTATCAACGTTAAGCGGTTAAATTCTACAAGCGTAGATTGACACTAACAGAAGCGAGAAAACACAATGCACATATTCTCTTTTGCCAAGAGACCCACTTTAAGTGGGGCAATAGACCCAAATTTAATTTCAAACACTTCCCACATGATTTCCACTCTTGTTTTAAATCCAAGAAAAGGGGGGTATCAGTGTTAATTAGCAGAGCCGTCTCCTTTAATCTAGTAAAAAAAAAAACTGGGGGGCAATGCGGGCAGATACCTATTACTACAATGTTATGTGAATAATAGACCCTACACCTTTATCAATATTTATGGCCCGTATTATGACCATCTCTCTTTCTTTGACAAAATCTTTGTTCTGGCAACACTGCACAAATTCAGGGAGGTAGTCATCGGGGGAGATGGTAATTTTATATTAGACCAATCAATTGACTCCACTTCGGCGGACAAGGTCTCACACACCACATGCATGAAAAGAGAAAATTCCTCCGCCAAACTAAGAAACAAACTACTACAACATAATTACATTTTACATATCATTCCATGGTAGACAACACATACACATGAATTGACAGGTTCCTCCTTCCCTGTTTCCTAGTGACGAAAATCCAAGACACCAAGATTGGATTAATAACATGGTCAGACCATGCTTCGATCACCCTGTCCCTACACCAAAGATTTCCTACCGTAGATTCAGGTACCTGGAGACTTAACGACATACTGCTTCACGATGCGTCAATAGTGGCAACAGTACAACAAGATTTAAAAGACTATCTCAAACTCAACTCCCCTGACGACACAAATATTGAGAATTTTTGGCCATATATGGTCATTAGGTAAAGTTTATAAAGGCAGCTAGCTACGGAAAAAACAAAGACTTAAAATATATACTGAAACTATTCAAGATCTTACGAGTTAACACACAAAAACAAATTTGACCCCTCACCTACCACTCAGAACCGACTGAGACTCTTGCAAAACAAAACAAAAGAATTAGAACTAGCAAAAACCACATACATATTCTGAAAATTCAAGTATAAATTCCTTGCCCAGAGAAATAAACCAGGGGCTCAATTAGCTTCCCAACAACAAGCCCGCATGTATCATTCTAAAATAGCACATATATCACCAAAGATAAAGGGAAAATACTAAATCCCCAAGATATTGTTAACGCATTCGCTACATACTACAGCACACTGTACAATTTTAGAGACAACCCTGACACCCCAACGCCAACAGTGAAAGACATCGAAACATTCCTAGAATCAGTGAATTTACCTCACCTCCTACCTGAAGAGATTGAATGGATCTCCGCACCTTTTAGCACAGAAGAAATCACAGAGGCCATTAAAAACCTCCCAGCACACAAATCCCCAGGGCCAGACGGCTATACAAATAGCTAGTACCAAACCTTTGTAGAGATTCTCTTCCCACACCTATCGACCCTCTTTAATACCTGCTACACCAAATGAACCTAGCTCACATATCTACTCTACCAAAGCCAGGAAAATCAGCCACCACCTGCCCAAACTTCCGCCCTACCTCCCTCTTGAACGCAGATGTGAAATTGTATGCCAAAATATTAGCAAACAGAATGGCAACATTTATAACACGCATAGTTCAGACAGATCAATAGGGCTTTGTTCGCAGCAGGCAGGGATCAGATAATATGCACAAAATATTGAACATTATCTCACATATGCAGGAGTCGAAGAGAGAAGATCTTCTCCTAGCATTAGATTCAGAGAAGGCCTTTGACAGGCTCAATTGGCGATACATGAAGAGAGTTCTCATGAAATTTGGTTTTCCGCGGGCATTTACAGCAGGAATCGCCCAGCAGCCAGCGTCTCCAACACAGGGTTTATTTCCACCACATTCCAAATCACCAATGGCTCTAGACAGGGATACCCTCGCTCCCCATTGCTGTTTATTTTCTCTCTGGAGCCATTGGCGTATAAAATTAGACACCATCCTGCTATACATGGGGTGAAGATAGGCAACGACAGCTACTGCCTCTTAATGCTTGCAGATGACAACCTACTTACCTTAGAACAACGACCACCTCGGTACCGGCTCTCCTCCAATTGCTACAAGAATATGGGAACATTTCCCATTACAAACTAAACCAATCGAAAACACAAGCCTTACCGGTTGGTCTACCCACACATGTGGTCCACTAACTCTTGCAGCAATACCAGTTTGACTGGAGAAAGTCTAGTCTGACCTATCTAGTGGTTAAGTTGGCACCCTCCCTACAAAATACATCTAATATGAATTACAAAACCTTGCCTAGCATGTGCACCACAGACTTCTCAAAATGGAAGTTGGTAAAACTCTCATGGCTGGGAAGTGTTAACACAACTAAAATGGTCAATCTGCCCAAACACCTGTATGTCTTCAGGATATTACCCCTACCTATGCCCCTCTCTCTCTCTGCAAACGCCTGCAGAAAAACATTAGTGCATACATTTGGGAGTACCATAGACCCCACATACCACTCTCACTCATGCAAAAACATACAACTCGGGGAGGAGTGGGTCTACCCAGCATAGCGACATTCCACAAGGCTTCCCTGTTGTTCTCTGCAATTATGCATGAACGCAAGGGTACACTACAGTGGGTTGATATTGAGAATTCCCGGGTGAATGGCTCCACACTAACCAACATTATGTGGACACCCAAACACTGAAGTCCGAAACCTTTGTGATGATTGTTCCCGACCACACAACTATCCATTGCCCAGTGGGATCAATTCATGACACAGCTGGGAGAGTCTCATAAATATCGCCACAACACACTCTTGTCAGCACTAACAGCTGAGCTCTTTCTCCCTGGCTCACCTTTAATTCATGGATCAGCAAGGGAATATGCACTATAGGAGATGTCTACCAAAACAAAGAGATCATATCGTTCCCACACCTCCAAAACACATACCACTTACCAAATCATATGTATTTCAGTACCTACAACTGAAAAGTATTGTCATGTCTCATGTACAAATACAAGAAGCCACTACCCCACATTTACCGTAACGGCTGTGGCCCACAAAATGTATGATAGATGCTGGAAACATCCGACACATCCCAAGGCCTTATCGATCTGCTATAAAGCATTGAGAGAGATAGGGCCTGATATACCGTTTCTCTTTCTCAAACACTGACAACAAGAAACAGAATGTGACTTGTCTCCCTGCGAATGGCTGACCGCGATAAACGCACTGAGAGGTATTACTAAATGTTACTCCCATGTAGAGGCACATAGGAAGCTCATCTACAGATTGTATCACTCCACATAAATTGCATAAGATGTACCCTACGACTTCCAAGAACTGCTGGCGCTGCGACCAGACTGACACACATTTGGTGGCGATGCCCAACCATAGCCCAACTATGGGATTTGGTAGCACACACATTGTCGTATCTGGGGTTACTAAATATCAAACTGAACATACATACAGCACTGTCTCCATGTTAGCTTGCAACCAGTCTTCCTGTCACTATATAAAAATGTGCATTGTATTTCCAACTCATGCCTTGCTAATCCTTTTCATTATAACTTACAGAAAATTAAAAAAAAACTTCAAATCGAAAAAAATCTGTTTTACGAGAATGTAAAGAAAAATACAGGTATAACTGTTTATTTGTGTTAGTATTTCATGGTTCAGTGGTTAATTTAATCTTACCTGCCATGCAACGCATTAAAATTGAGATTTTATGCTTTGTTGGATGCACATCCAACCCATGCCACATGTTTTGATTAAACCTATACTAAACCATGCATAGAGATTTTAAAAGGTTAGACTCACTGTTGTTCGGCCGGGGCACATACCGATGCTGTCAGGATCTGCCCTAGACTGATCATCTGTACTGAGATAGGGGAGGTACAAAACAAACTGCACAATAATGTTGTTTCTTTTATATTACCCATGATTTATTTAGATTTTGCCTCCATTAATGAGGAAAAATAAATCACCTTAAACAGGTGTAAGTTTATCAGGTAAGGATGTTGGATTTGTGTTCGGAAATTAAACTGACGGGTGTTTTAATCAGAGATGCTTAAAAATAAATTAAGAAAATAAATGAAACCTGATTCATCCCTACGTTGTCTTATGTTTTTAAAGAGAAATAAATCAATATTTGGAGAGAAGAAGAGAAGATAAAACAACTGTAGAAAGTTAGGTTTGGGGTGACAGAGCCACTTTTTATAAAAAAAAAGCACCTCTTATATAATGCATCATTAAAAATACTTTTATGCATTTTACAGCTTTGAGCCTTAATAATACCTGTATGTTTGCATCCTCAATTAGCTCAATCTGTATTTTTTGCAAAATATATAAATATGTAAATATTTTTCAACATTTTGTAAGCCTGCCTCCTCTATCCTTTTCATGTCCTCTATGGTAAAACAATTTTGCAGGTTACTGTAGCCTGTATGTAATGTCATAGGTCCCTTTCACTGCCTCCCAACCTGCAGTGTTTCTCCAATAATATAGACCTTTGTGTCATAAAGAAGCAGTGAAAGGGTATAGTTTAATTGTAGCTCAGCCAATAGATTTCTTAATAAAATATCAGTAAAAAAAAAAACACTAAATTACAACTTTCACACAACTCTGCTCTGTCCATCATAAAATCTTGTCATGCAGAGATTTAAAGGAATGCGACAGTGTTATGAATTCAAAGCTGTATTCCTAATACTATAGGAACCCTCTCCCGCCACCCCCACACCCTCTCCCCATCAATATAAAAGGTTAAATGTAAACTTTTTTCACTTACCAGATTCCAACGCTGATGTTCCTTGATGCTGGGTCGGGCTCCTCCACCAATGTCAGCCAATGGGGGAACCTAATGCAAATCTTTGGCGAGGACCACACACCACACACCACACACCACACACACTGCAGGAAACGCATCTAGTGGCATTCTGATAGAATGCCACTAGAGGCAATCTTAACACTGCAATGTGAACATTTCAGTTTCTCTAAAACTACATTGTTCAACTATCTAAGTTTAAAAACAGTCTTCACGTCATTATATATATAAAAATGTGCATTGTATTCCCTTGTCATGCCTTACTGATACCGGAGAAACTGACGGAAGCCAAGCACAGAGAGATGGACACAGGTTTCTTCAGGAAGGAAGAGATTCTTTATTGGATCACCGATCGGGACTCAGAGGGACTAATGTCACCAAAATACAGCAAAATCTGAGCCCCGGACAATAGTGCAGGCTCCTTATATAGGCATATAACTCCTCCCATATTAAGCTCCACCCGCACATTCTCTTGACCAATCAACACAAATAAGAATTAACTTCCTGTTTGACCGCATGGCTTGTCCAGCACAATGGAGGAGGGGGAATACTATATCCTGTATTCTTGCACATGCTCCGTACACTACTGATCGTATCTTGCCACGTGCAACCAACTGATCGATACGTCAGCATATGCACGTACACATGCCACGTGGTAATCTCGGCCTACTAAATTTATTTTTACCGAGATTCCACCACATTCCCCCCTTTGATGCCTCTTGATATTTTACAATTACTTGAGGCATCACTTAACCTTAGTTTTGCTTACACCGCAAGTTACCTTGAACCAGACCAGACTTATCTTATGATGTGAATCTTCAACATTCATCTTCTTGCATTGGTTCTCCCTGATCTAGAGCCTTATATTTATATATCGCCATTATCTGTGCAGCAGCCTTCCTCTCTGCTATACTTCCTATCAGGCTTTGCACAGACCTAACTACTAAGGGTATAAGACACGGTAGGAGTAGACACAACAGTAAAATCAATAGGACTCCACCTACCACTGCCTTAAGCCCTCCAAACCATTCATACCAGCTACCAAACCAACTACTTGGATTGTACCCTTTCCATACCTGAGTAGGCACATGCGCTAGTTTAACCATATGGCTAGTAAGCTCAGCTATTGCTTGCCCTTCGTCGTCTATTTGAAGACAGCAATTGCTTAGGTTAAACTTCCCACATACACCTCCCTCTACTGCCAAAAGGTAATCCAAGGCTAATCTATTTTGGTATACTGCTGTCCTCATCCTGGTATTATGTTTCACTAGGAGATTGAGCGCTTGTGATGTCTCATTTGTGATAATCTCAACCACCGCCTGTAATCTTATAATGCGGTTGAGCATATAAATAGGGGTTCTATAACCAAAGGTACCATCTTCTGCCCACGTGGCTGGCCCATAATAATCTATGATACGCTGGGGAGGCCATTCATTATCTTCCCAGGTGCCTATCTCTAAGGGTCCCCTTTTCTTCCTATGATTCACATCATACACTTTAACACCTAAAGTCTCACCTGTTTCAATCGGTAACAAGAAGAAGGATGGTTTGAGCATACCCAACACACATGCCCCTTCCCAGTCCTGTGGCAACTCCGAATAGGCTTTCTTACCACAGATCCAGTACAAATTTGCTGGGGCTCTCCAGGTAGATGTGATGGATAAATCAAACCACACATCCTTTAAACTGGCATATCTAGCAAACGGGTTAGATGGTTCTGAGACATTTGAAGCCGACCACCAAGTTGTATTTTTAGTATCATCATCATAAGCTTTTTGCCCTAGACAAGTTAATTCTCCTACAGAAGTATTATACATTATTCCTTTCCTTGCTATGCAAACATAACCTATGATGGAGGTCTTTAATCTCCACTCAGATTTACCTCTAACACTCATATGATAATCGGCTTGTGTAGATATTAATTGGTCAACTGCCTCAGAACCGGACATTACCTCCTTTGCTTCCCAAGGCCATTGGTCTCCCATGTTAGTACCTCCACACACATAGCAGTTGGTAACATTAAGACTACCGGCAATACTTTCAGCTAGATCGATAAACAGGTTTTTAGCATTATGGGGGATCTTATTATCTATACTCATCTCTTCATAAAAGGAATGGTATACTTGATGAGTCTGGGAGGATACCGTATCAGTCTCTATTCCTATAAACAATAATGTCCCAGGATCTAAACCCGTCCCGTATATCTGAAACCCAAATAAATTTCCATACTTATCTAAGAACTTGTCGGGGTTATTAATAAGTATATGGACTGGGTTGCATTCCATAGACTTACAATATGGGCTAGTCGGCAACTTAGTCACTATCATGTCTTTGTCTACTGTCTGTCCCCAAGTCGCCCACCCCACACAAGACCAATATGGACAAAAGTTATAGTCTTTATTTGGGCATCTAGGACTCACATATTTATTTTTGCTACTGGGACAAATGTATTTATCGTTAGACCCATACGTCCTCTCCCATCTAAGATCCCCACATACATTCCACGGCTTTCTACCACTCGATATTGCTTTACACGCATCAAATGGCAGAACACCCGAAGAATGTACGGATTCTAACACCGTCTTATTAATTAGGGTCCCCTGAGGATCTCCATTCCTGAGAGTCAACCAAATTGTACGAGGTTGATACTCCGGACTGAAGCACTTAGGTTCTCCTACTCCTAAATGGCACACACTATATTCTATATTTAAGTATCTACATCTCGATACATCTCCTTTACACTCGTATTGTGAATGCCAGATTAGGGTTTGGGAAATATGGTTACCTGTTCTCGTAGTCTTAATGCATACCTCACAGCTAGGAGTGTCGGTACCTCTACCTTCCTGAATATAAAGACACATGTAAATAAACACAATCAGAAGCACATCTTTCGCCGTCATCCTCAGTCTTCGTCCGTGCGATGGAACCTCAGCTTCCAGGATGTGAGGGCTGCAGGGAATGGAGTTCTGCTCGTCTTCACAGGTGTCCCTTCGAGACTTTCCTGGCTTATACACTATGTGATGGTAAGCGGACAGGCTTTATTATGGCCTTCTCACTCACACCTGTAACAATAAAATTTGTAATCCACAATAATTCCTCGTTACTCCGACTGAGTAGTGCGTTTCAACCGGATCTTGCAGGGATTCTCTGGATCTGCTGTAACTTGCCAAGAATCGACTGCTGCTGGCTTAACCCTGGAGTGATGTATCCACGGAGTCACTTCGGCTACTTTTATCGCTGTAGGGGTAGACAAAAGAACAACATAAGGACCTCTCCACTTGGGCCCTAACGGTACATTATTCCACTCTTTAATCCACACTTGATCTCCTGGATGATAACTATGAACAGGGGGATAAATATTCACAGGTAATCTATCTTGTACCCATTTCTGTACCTCCTCCATAGTCTTACCCAACTCTACAACCTGCTGCCGGGTAATTCCTTCTCCCAACTGACTCAAATCCCCCCTTAAGTTACCAAGTACGGGAGGTGGTCGCCCATACATAATTTCAAAAGGAGAGAGGCCCATCCTTCTGGTAGGGGTACTGCGAATTCGCAATAAAGCTATAGGTAAGAGAACGTTCCACTTAAGTTGGGTTTCCTGACACATTTTAGCCAACTGGTTCTTAATAGTTCTATTCATTCTCTCTACCTTACCAGAACTCTGGGGTCTATATGCAGTATGAAGCCTCCACTTTATACCAAGCATATGAGTCAGTTGTTGTAGGCACTGGTGAACAAAAGCTGGACCATTGTCCGATCCTATAGAACAGGGTAGTCCATATCGGGGTATTATTTCTCGTAGCAGGAATCTTACAACTTCTCCTGCTTTCTCTGTACGAGTAGGACATGCTTCTACCCAGCCTGAATAGGTGCACACAATTACCAGCAGGTAACGATGTCCACCCGATTTAGGCATCACTGTAAAGTCTATTTGTAGATCGGACATGGGGAGTCCCCCCATAAACTGGACTCCTGGTGGCTTTACTGGTCCTTGTCTTGCATTATTTTTAGCACACGTTACACATCTACGTACAATGGCCTGAGTCAAGTTGGACAATCTTGGTATGTAGAGATGTTTCCTGAGAGATTCTTCAGTACTGTCTCTCCCAGAATGTGTCCCGTTGTGATAATTTTGGACAATTTCTACCGCTAGCGATGCTGGTATAACTATTCTTCCATCTTCTAGCTGATACCACTTGTTCTCCAGATACTTTCCCAGTTCAGTCTTTAACCACTCCTCTTCTTGAGCTGTATAAACTGGAGTCCATTGAGACAGTGGGGTTGGTATTAGAGCAGCTATATGCCCCACATACTCCTGTCTTCCTGATTCAGCAGCACGCTTAGCTGCACTATCTGCCATCCGATTTCCCTTGGTTACATCACCATCTCCTCTCAGATGCGCTCGACAATGTATGATACCGACTTCTTTCGGCTCCCACACTGCTTCCAATAGTTGTAGGATTTCAGCTGCGTATTTGATTTCTTTGCCTTCTGAATTCAGTAGTCCTCTTTCTTTATACAAAGCTCCGTGGGCATGAGTGGTTAAAAACGCATACTTAGAGTCCGTATAGATATTCACTCTTAAACCTTCAGCCAATTGTAACGCTCGTGTTAGTGCTATTAATTCTGCCTTTTGTGCTGATGTTCCTTTCGCCAGTGGCCGAGCTTCTATCACCTTGTCTATTGTTGTTACTGCATATCCTGCATAGCGGATCCCTTCTTTCACATAACTACTGCCGTCGGTGTAATATTGAACATCGGGGTTCTGGATGGGAAAATCACGAAGATCTGGTCTACTTGAGAATACTTCATCCATTACTTCCAAACAATCATGTTGACTTTCAGTAGGTTGTGGCAAAAGGGTAGCTGGATTTAAGGTGTTTACAGTCTCTAAATGCACTCTTGGGTTTTCACACAACATTGCTTGATACTTGGTCATACGGCTGTTACTAAACCAATGATTTCCTTTGTAATCCAACAACGTCTGTACTGCATGTGGGACTCGTACATAAAGTTCTTGACCCAGAGTGAGTTTATCGGCTTCAGCTACTAGCAGGGCGGCTGCAGCTACGGCTCTTAGACAAGGTGGAAGTCCGCTGGCCACTGCATCCAGTTGCTTAGACATGTAGGCAACAGGTCTTTGCCATGATCCCAAGTACTGTGTCAATACTCCCACAGCCATTCTTCTTTGCTCATGTACGTACAGGTAGAATGGTCGTGTGTGATCAGGTAGACCTAATGCTGGGGCACTCATCAAAGCCTTCTTCACATCTTCAAATGCCGTTTGCTGTTCTTGGGTCCATAAGAAGGGGTCATGCTCTGTACCTTTGATGGCTGCGTACAGAGGTTTTGCCAGTATCGCATAGCTGGGAATCCATATCCTACAGAAGCCTGCTGCCCCCAAGAATTCTCGCACTTGTCTTCTATTCTTGGGTATTGGTATTTGGCAGACAGCTTCTTTTCTCTCTGGCCCCATAATCCTTTGACCTTCAGAGATATGGAATCCCAGATACTTGACAGTTGGCAAACACAACTGAGCCTTCTTTCTAGACACCTTGTATCCTGCCTTCCAGAGAATGTGTAGTAGATCGTGCGTTGCTTGCTGACATTTTTCTTTTGTAACTGCTGCTATCAACAAGTCATCTACATACTGTAACAATACACACTCTCCTGGGATGGACTCGAAATCCAGTAGATCTTGACTTAGAGCTGAACCAAATAGGGTAGGTGAATTTTTAAACCCTTGGGGTAGTCTTGTCCAAGTCATTTGGCGTTTTGAGCCCGTTACAGCGTTCTCCCATTGGAAAGCGAAAATACATTGACTTTCTGTGGCAATTCGGAGGCAAAAGAAGGCATCTTTGAGATCTAAGACTGTGAAGTAAGTAGCCCCGCCCGGAATTAAAGCAAGCAGGTTATATGGATTGGGTACAACTGGATGTATACTAACAACCGCATCATTGACTGCTCTTAAGTCCTGCACAGGTCGATACTCATCTGTACCGGGCTTTTGAACAGGCAACAATGGGGTGTTCCAGGGGGAAGTACAGAATTTTAGGATACCATACCGTATGAATTTATCCAGATAGGATTGGATGTTCTTCTTAGCCTTCTGTGGGATGTGGTATTGTCTTAGGCTTACTGGATAAACCCCAAGTTTCAGTTCAATTTTTATAGGTGGAATATTGCGGGCCAGTCCTGGTGGGTTGTTCTCTGCCCAAACTCCTGGTATGTTAAACAATGTCTCATCACTCCTAGGGTTTTGGCTAGTCAACACTGTATAAAGTCGCCACTCTTCTTCCTTTGGTACAGATAAAGTCATAATACCTGAAGGTCCATTAAACTTTAAAGATGTTGTTCCATTTGGTAGGAACGTAATCTGCGCTTGTAATTTTGATAGCATATCACGTCCCAGCAATTGGACTGGACATTCAGGCATATAAAGGAATTGATGTTTTACTACGTGGCCTCCCAATGTACAGAGTCGACTTTTAAGAACCGGTTTTTCAGCACTTCTTCCAGTTGCTCCTATCACAGTAATAGTCCTTCCAGATGGAGGAGCAACTAGATTAGTCACCACTGAATGTTCAGCACCAGTGTCGATCATGAACGCACTCCTTTTTCCCCCTATTGATACATCGACCATAGGCTCCGCTCGACCAAGGGGGATGGAGCCCGGTCGGTATCAATAGTCCTCCATGACCGTGTCAGCCAATCCTACAAAGTCCCTACCTTCTCTATCGCGGGACCTTTGCGCTGCTGGAATATACCTGTCTTCCCTAACACTTCCTCTGTTCCCATTACTCCCTCTATAACCATTACTCCCTCTGGGGCCTCCTCTACCTCTCGCTCTGCCTCTAAAGTTTCCGTAACCTGACCTAGGTCTGTCTCTCTCAGACTGTTCTCTTCGCGGACACTCATTTCTCCAATGCCCTTCTTCCCTACAGTAAGCGCACTGATTTCTACTTAGAGGTTCCTCATTCCACTTACTATCGCCTCTATCTGGGCCCCGTCTATCTACGCCTGCGATCGCTACCGCTAGCATATCAGCCTTTTTACGCATCTTGCGCTCTTCCTCTTTCTTGCTTTCTGTATCCCTATTCATGTAAACCTTATTTGCTACCTCCATTAGTTGGGTGATGGACATGCCTGCAAACCCTTCTAACTTTTGTAGCTTGCGCTTAATATCTCCGTAAGCTTGGCTGACAAAGGCGGAGTTAACCATTCGGGAATTGTCTGCGTCTTCCGGATTAAAGGGGGTGTACAAGCGGTACGCCTCCAATAATCGGTCATAAAAGACACTAGGCGCTTCATCGCTTTTCTGAATCACCTCAACTGTCTTCGACATGTTAATGGCTTTCTTTCCTCCGGCTTTCATGCCAGCAATTATAGCGTCTCTATAGGCTCTGAGTTGAACCATATCAGCACCATTTACGTTCCAATCGGGATCAGTGTTGGGATAATGTGTTGCGGCCCATGCTGCTGGATTAGCTTGGTTCAAAGCACGGGCTCTATCTTCTAATGCTTTAATGGCTGCTTGATTTATTCTTGTCCTTTCCTCATTATTAAATAAAGTCATTAGTAACTGCTGGCAATCAGCCCATGTCGGATTATGCGTCTGTACTATTGAGGTGAACAGATCAGTCATGGCTTGTGGTTTCTCAGTATACGAGGAATTATGGGTCTTCCAGTTTAAAAGGTCGGTAGTGGTAAATGGGACATATACGAAGACTGGGTCAGCGTGTGCCATTTGACCTGCGGCATCGATATAAGCTGACCCGGGATTTAGGCGAAGAGGCATCTGATAGTGCTTTAATTGTTGGGCACCAGTCAACTGTCGGGTTTGGATAGGGCTACGTAGAGAGGCGTCAGTCATGGGTTCCGGTCGGGGAGAGATAGGGTATGGGGATGTGGGAGGTTGGTTTTGTGAAAAGGTCGTAAATAAAACACTTCGAGCCGAGCTAGATGAAGCTTGACCGGAAGTCTGAAGTGGCGCCAAATCAGGATATTCGTTTTTAATGGGGGTGGGTTCTGGTTCCGGAAGGGGAGATTTAGTACGAGGGGGGGTGGATCCTGTACTGGAGGAGGAAGCGGAAGTGGATGAGGGTAATGAGGGGAGGGGTGCAGGACTTCCTGCGTTTGCGTCACTTCTTCTTAACGGAAAGTAAGGGGGCGGCAAAGGGATCTCGGACTCAGGGGGCGTGTCCAAAATGGGCCTAACACCAGTCCTAGTGGACGAACAAGTCCTAGCTACCATGAGGCGACACTGCTCCTCGTGGCATGTCTGGAGCCATTTTGGCGAGTCATTTACGGCCTGTCTCCAACAGTCAATATAAGGAAACTGGCCGTAAAGTTCAGGCCTACCTGATACAGTCACGTGTAAGCGCTGTACCAGAGTTGGATCCAAACTGCCACGTGGCGGCCATGCCGCAACCAAAGTAGGCCACTCTCTAGTACACAAAGTGACCAAACGTACAGGAGACATCTTTACCCCAAAATCACAAACCTTGAATCCCTTTTTAAAATTCTTAACCATACATCCTAAGGGATCCGGAATCGTTGACTGCGACGCACCCATACTTAACAATGGAACGTCGTCGACAACGAATACTATACACGCGTACTATTCAACAGTCACACCCGTTTCCTCTGGCAACAGCACCACGTGGTACGGTTACCAAGTGAAACGTACACAATAACACAATAAACACTCAGGGAATTCCCGTACACACACAGCTGTTACACCAGTCACTATATAATCAATATTATGCCCTTTGGCGTAACTGTACAGTCACCCACGCTATAATTCTCTATATATGAATTACCCGTCTATAACACACCCCAGTAACATCGTCTTTTACAAATAGCGGTTACAGTACGGTTAGCATAGGTCAAAGCACAAGTTAAGGTCACAATACAATTATTAGTGGTTATGGTGTTAAACATGCAATGGACGACAATGATTAGTACTTATTATACAATGTCAGTAAATATACAGGGTTATGGTACCGTGCACTATAATACAGCAACACACTATTAACACTCTCGCTAGACGGCTGAGCTCGCGCTATCTAACAAGATATACACTTTACTAAAACAATCGTTAACACATTTACAATTCCCAACTAAACTATTGGCCAGTACCTTGAATGGACTACCTAAAAACAATCTACATACGTTTTGGTTAGCCACACTGCCCAATCACCACATATATAGCGAGCTAGAGAACCGAATTTACACAGACGCCTCTTAGTCGCACTATACAACGAGCTAGAGGACCGAATTTACACAGACGCCTCTTAGTCGTACTATCAAAAGTCTAGTGGGTTCCAAATTTACACGCCTTCCCACTTAGCCCAGATAGGATGAGAACTAGCGAACCGGATTTACACAGACGCCGCTTAGTCTCCCGGTCCCTCCGACCTAGCGAACAAAATATACACCCTAGAACGCTAGTCTAGACAAGACACCGGTGTCCGGCTAGGGCTATTTTACACCAGAGCGCCCCGCCTGACTAACAAAATCAAACGGTCTGACTAAAGAGCGTTCGATCGAGCGGTGCGCCTTCGCTCCTTCCCTCCGACAGAGGGGGCAGATACAGATTCAAAAACCCCTTTGGGCCTACCGCACAATCGGTATACCCCTAGCGGGTCCTGCCGTCTAAAACAGCAGTTGTCTTACCTCGTTCCTGAACCTGAGTTCACACTCATCGACGGGGACACCCCAGCACTTCTCACGTAGAGGCCGATGATCTCCTGGACAACAGACCAGTGGCGCCGAGACGAAGGGAGGTCCACGCAGAAGTTCAGGGGTGCAGCCGTAGAGAACGTGGGCAAAGATAGACCGTCTCACGCCTCTGCCTCTCAGCTACCGTTGAACGATGAGCTTCCCGGCCAATGTACCAAATGATACCGGAGAAACTGACGGAAGCCAAGCACAGAGAGATGGACACAGGTTTCTTCAGGAAGGAAGAGATTCTTTATTGGATCACCGATCGGGACTCAGAGGGACTAATGTCACCAAAATACAGCAAAATCTGAGCCCCGGACAATAGTGCAGGCTCCTTATATAGGCATATAACTCCTCCCATATTAAGCTCCACCCGCACATTCTCTTGACCAATCAACACAAATAAGAATTAACTTCCTGTTTGACCGCATGGCTTGTCCAGCACAATGGAGGAGGGGGAATACTATATCCTGTATTCTTGCACATGCTCCGTACACTACTGATCGTATCTTGCCACGTGCAACCAACTGATCGATACGTCAGCATATGCACGTACACATGCCACGTGGTAATCTCGGCCTACTAAATTTATTTTTACCGAGATTCCACCACATTACTACATTGATGTTTATTACTATATCGAGGGTACATGCTGTTGGGGCATGGCACAAGCATTTGCAACTTTTATTTTTCCTTATGCACTCAAAAATAAAGAATTTATAGAAAACTACATTGTTTTACATTGCAGGATAAAGAAAACAGAGACACTGCACACAGACAAATTCAATGTAATGAAGTGTTTTGGGTGGCTTCAGTGTCCCTTTAAGGGATAAATTCAGCCTTCTGGGGAAAAAAACATGGAAAATACTCTGGAAAATATTAGAGCATTTTGGTTGGTTGGTCATGATTATTTAGGTGCTAAATTGCAATAAATTGAAAGTACAGGGATTTATTGCAGACCGAGAAGCTTAAAATGTGAGAATGTTTTCTATTTTTTAAAATACTTTTTTCATGACATGTTTTTGCATATACCTTTAAATGCATTAACTAAACAATACCATCAAGGAGAAATTGGTCAATTTCACTGTGGAGTTCCTTTTAATTTATATATATTTTTTGGGTCTAGATTAAGAGGTTAAGCACTAACTGGACTAGCAGCTACCTTACTCATGCTTGTAAGATTTTAGAAGCATCTCACATTTTAAAATAGTTTACTAACAAGATAGGTTATGAGTTACTGAGTTAAGGTACTATTTCGTAATTTATTTTTAAAAATCCAGCCTTTTTTTACTTGCAGAATGTACAATTTTTCAAATCGTGTTACAAAAAAAAGGTACTTTTTTTTTTTAAAACTAACAACTGCATAATCCCAAATAAATTATGCAGTTATAGACTAATGTAATAATGTAATTTTAATTTAAAACAGTTACCATGTGACAATGAGTGCTTTCCACAGAGGCAAGTTTCCAGTCTTATTTCAGCTTTGTTCACATTTTGTAAAAATCTGTAAAAATTACATACATTAAATAAATGAAACGTGAAAAAATATTTTAACAATTTATATTGCTTTTAATAAAGAAAAAATTGTCAAAAAAAGTTACAATTGTAAGGCACTTTCCAAATAACCACTTAAAATATATAAGAAACAAAAGTAAATTTCATCACCCTCAACTCACATTATATATGTACCCTTCACATATTATAGTGGAGCACTTTAAATTTATCAATCTAACCTCTCCTCTTCCCGTTGATAAATATGCTGGCCTTTTCTCTCCACTAACTGGAAGATTGGAGGAGTTGCCCTGAACAAACTCCAACACTGTTACATTAGAGCCATTCTGGGCTCTATTGAATGTGACTGGGCATACCATAAATTTGTATATGTAATATTAATTTTCTCTATATTGTGTTATTCAGATAACTATCTGCACTAGTTTATGTTCTCTTCTTTCCTCTTTGAGCTAAGTTTCTTAATCAACAGGATTGTATACAGGGGTGTTATATACATATCTACTGGCAAGTGGTGTGGGGGACGCGGCCGATGCATCCACCTGCTGCCTATGCTCCTGTGCCTCGCAGGGTCTTCTCCTAATCTCTCCCCCCTCGCCCCTTCCCCGCCATCCCCGGTGGGGGTTATCGTGGCACAAACTCTTGGGGTTGTGATGTTATACCGGACCGCATGGTGAAGCTTGGCAAGCAACTTAAAATGGCGGATGCCAGGGGGGCGGAGTCAGCGCCCGAGCGAGCAGGACGCGTTTGGGACCAGCTCCGTGTCTCAGTGCGGGCAAAGTGCGGCTGGGTACGAAAAAACCCACACTTCTTGGCTCCAACTGCCACAGACTATTCCCCGACGATATGGGGAAGAAGTCCAAGAAGATGCGCTCGGACCCGGGCTCGGGTTCCCGAGATATCGGCACCTTTATGCGCACGGCAGTGCGACATGATGCCGCCAAGATGGCGCCCGCTGAGGCCTACACACCGCTGTCGTCGGAGGAGGACAGCAGCACAGCAGACATCTCCCCTCCACCGAGGAGGCGAATAGAGCCACAGGCTCATGCAGGACCGGAAGACTCAGCCCCATCCACTAAGGCTGACATCAAAGCCCTAATGAAAGAAATCCAGGCTATGTTCAATGCCGACATGGCACCGGTCCGAGAAGCTGTATCAACCCTCACAACACGTGTACAAGCAGTGGAGGAGAGCACAGAAAGCTGCAAAACAGCACAGTCAGCTACAGACACAGCCATAGCAACGCTGCAGAAACAATGTGCCGACCACCAAGCCCAAATAGCCACCATGGAGGACAAAGCCAGGGCACGCAACCTGAGAATAAGGGGAGTGCCAGACACGATCTCAGGAGCAGAGCTCCCTCACTACTGCAGGAGACTCCTTACCACTCTCCTCATGCCCAAGCAGACCAAACAGCTAGTGGTGGATTACTGCTTCAGACTGCATAATGCAACCAACGCAAATCAAGAGGTACCCGGGGATGTTTTGTTGAAACTGGTGCGGGACTCTGACCGTGGGGTTATTATGGGTGCAGTCAGGGGTACCCCCACAGTATCGTTTGAGGGAGCGCAACTGGCGTTTTACCGGGACATTTCAAGGCATACCCTGACATGGCATCGATCCCTAAAACCAATCACCCAGCTCCTTCAGGACAATGCGGTCACATATAAATGGGGCACACGCCGCCTGATTGCCAATAAAGCGGGCAAGACGTTTGCCATCTCACACCCTACTGAAGCACCGACCTTCCTGAAATCCCTGGGCCTGCCAGAGGAGAGCACACCGCCGCCTGGCCGCATAGCTCGGAATGTAGCAAACTTCACCCCATTCGTGCCCAGAAGAGAGGCACCTGAGGCAACGACCTCCCACCCTGAACTCTCTGACGGCATCTACCTGTGCCATAATGTTCTACATTGTTTAGTTAATTCTATATTTAACTCTTCTGTTGTTTGTTCATATGTACCTTAACCCTATTTCACTGGCTCCGTAGGCTTTAGACACAGCCATGAGATTATGCCTTTCCTCCCCCCCCTCCCCCAGTGGGCGCAAGCGATACACCTGTAATTCTACAGCCAATTGTTAACCCCTCGCAAAACCACAGCAGCCTATCGCAGCGCTATGCTCCATGCCTAACCCCTTGGATATAGACGGTTAACCACCTGCTTTCTTTCCCTACCAGCGCCTCCTTAGAAGTACAAACAGACCGCGCTATAATATTTAGCCCTAAGGCGCAAGAAGCCTAATGCAAACGCCCCCCACTCCCTACGCCTCATAGTAGCCCACAGATGAACCTGGGTGTCTTAGCCCATAACCAAAAAATTGAGTAGGCTTAGCCGAGTGATGTATAGCCAGCTATGATGTATTGTTAACCAGTTACTCACGTGACATGTTGTATTCTCTGCATAAACTCACAAAAATAAAGAATTAAAAAAAAAAAATGGCGGATGCCATGTGTAAGCTCGAGACCCGTCACCCCCTCTAAGCTTGACCTGCTCTTTGCAGAGTTCTGGAGGAGTATCGCTGAACGCCAGTACATAAGCGAATCACAAGCCCTGAAAGCACACTTACCTCCTGGCGAATTAAGGTAGATCCAGGCCGCAGGCGAACCCGACAACGGCGGAGAAACCCAGGCCAACTTAAGAGAGCAGGGGACAGGCGCAACCTAACATCAGGCCTGTACAAGCGATCCTACCAAACTCCCCACTGAAAGCCTGAAGTGCCGAAGGGGTCTCCAGGACCAGCACAGGGCCCTACCCCATGCTTCAGCTTGTTGTCCTTTCGACCCACGCTGGAGCTACTGAATTTGGTGACTGCCACACTGCAGTGGAACTGCACTCTGCCCTCAGAGTGGAATCGGGTGATCTGAGTTTGTGACTCTTACAAGCAAGCTCTTATTCCCAACTGCTGCCTCTGCAGTGCATATAGTTCACTTGTTACAGATAGCATGTTATACAGCTCTCTCCTGACATGCCTAGTTTAAGTTCTACCTACACCATGCTTTATGTTTTCCTAATCTACTATGTCTGAAATACCTAATCTGTTTGCACGCCAATATAACTATCTATATTTGGACATGTTCACTAGCCTGCTTCTTATATCTTTACAACCAACCAAAAAAAAAAAAAAGGTGCAGCACCTCTTGACCTTCTATGCTTATATATTGTCATTTGTCATTACAAAAGATTGTACATATCACTGCATGCCTAAAAAGTGTGTTTTGTACATACTATTGTGGTTGTTGTGCATTGCTTGATTTTTGCACACAAATAATATTGAAAGTTGAGGTGGGTTTTTAAAATATTTACACTTGTTTATATTAAGACACAGTTTTTGTGTTTTTTTCTGCATGTATACAGTATTGTATATTTATGTTATGTATTCTGGGTTTTTCATAAGCACCCTTAAACCTAAAAAAAGTTTTAAGAACTTTAATATTGGCATTGCTCCCACCTACCTAATGTCGCACCTATTCATAGGAGTCATGCTTGCATAGTATTTTATTATCACCCTCTCGCCCATTTGTACAGAGAGCACTACACTGTGTTCTTCTGTGTTTGTCCAATTTTGTTAGGACATTCTGCACCACTCGTTCCTTCTTGTCTTGTTTTTACTGTAACACCGGATCCAAACTACTACAAGAAATTTGATCTCCTCAAGGGAAGAAAGATAAACATACCTGAGACTGTATGCTATTCATATATATATTGTTCTTTTATTATTGCATTGTTCCTGGCAATAATTGTTCCCTATAATTTAATTTGTTGTTTTACTTTATTTGGTCTCCCTACTATATTCTGTCTTTTAGAGGGTATATTAGTTTTTTAGGAGCAACCTTTTTTCACTTTTTTCTTGTTATACATATTTTATTTGCCTGTCTGAAATACTGGAGAGGTACACAGAAATGCAGAGAAAATCATGTGATCCTTCAATGCTATTCACGTCTGGCAAAAAGTCACTCATGAAACACCATGCTTACGGCAACAAGGGGCCTGATCCCGTTCCTCTGGAACGAACAACTTCCCCCAGCGTTCAGCAATGGATGCAGAGAATTGGAAAAAATACATATGGAAGCGGTAATTGCGGCCGCCAACCTAATTAATGACTGAAAAATATATATCCAATATCTGTTTAGAGGATTACCTTAACCCCTTAAGGACACATGACATGTGTGACATGTCATGATTCCCTTTTATTTCAGAAGTTTGGTCCTTAAGGGGTTAAGAGTATGGCGCACACATACCACACACACACATCCTCTACCAATTCCCACTTCCCGTCCTCTCCCTTTCCCACGCCTCCTCCCTCTTTTTTAATATTCTTTCTCTTACTCCCTCCACGCTCCCCCCCCCCCCCATATTCTCTAAACTTAGTCTTACTTTCTTTTCACCTCCAACTAAATCTTATCATCCGAGTGAGCTAAAGTGGTCTATCCTGACATCTTATATGGAGGTAAAAGCCCGAAGTGTTTCTGTACGATTTCTTGCTGCCAAGTGAGCAGGAGAAATTATATCTAGCCCGACTTAGGGTAAAGATGAATATAAGCACTTAAGTAATGCAAATATATCTCACTAGTCCTGCCCAGCAATACATTTTGAGAAGATGCACAACGTCGCTCCACACCGGACCAAAGTCGCAGTCTATCACTGTTATTTACTCTTCGTAACATATCTCTGTAATGTTGAAAATAAAGATTGTCAAAAAAATATATATTGGCATTGCTTATACTACTGAAATTTGAGATCATTGTTGCACTTTACAAGAGTGTTCACTCAATTTTTATTTTTTTTGGCACTGTAGTTAGACTGATACAGTTTTGATACATTTGATTCAATTGCTCTAGTATTTAATTATTTTTTAAAAAGAAAAAAATGTAAGTATAAATGGCAAAGCCATTTTTAAGATGATGACCTATTTCACTAGCAGTCCTAAATATAATTTTGTGGCTAGGTAGAAGTGCTAACTTTAACTTAGGATACTAAATGCAGATATATTACCATGAAAACTGGTCTTTTGTCAAGCGATAAAATGTATATTTCCCTTCATTTAATATATTTTAAGATCCAATCATTGCAAAATTGCAAAACCCTCTGCAAACTTCACCCATCACACAGGCACAGGAAGGGGTGAAGGTTTTAGCTTTGCAAATGAAACGTCGATAACATGAAAGACTTCCTAAATTCTGAATCAATTTATGAGAACAAAAGAAATTGAGTCAAACCGAGGAATGCTTTTGTGTTATAAATCCAATTTACGTTGTTTACTGTAAAACAAATTCTTTGGGAGTTTTTTTTTCCTGCAATAATCTGTCTACTACCACCCACCTAAGATGTTTGTGCTAACGCCATTATCGTTGTTATAATGATTTTTTTCCTTTTTACATTGAAAAGGCCAATTCCGAGCTAACGCGCATTGTGTTTTCTTCAAGAAAGCACATTGAAAACCGCAAAAACATATTTAGATTGTCCAATAAAGCAGGATTTAGTGCACTGGAAAAATAAATACTTATCTTGAGCATTGCAGGGAATATGACCAGTACATGCTCTCAAATCACCATGAAACAAATATACAGTTTATTTATATTCATTGAAACACTTCATACTAAAATGCTAAACTTCACATAATACTCCATACTAATATATTTGCGGAATTCTAGGCAACTGGTTAAAAAAAAAGGGAAATAAATAAATATGCAAAGGATGTGTGTACACTCATGGCCAAAAATAAATTAATCTATAACGTTTCACACTAGTCACACACTCATTTTTTGAAAAATGCAAACATTAAAAGGACTACACTGCAACATACTTAATAATATATACAGCAAACAGGCTGTCATGGATAAATTTACACCCGAGAGACAGCGTACAAAAATAACATTTTCTATGTTACTACTATTATTAAATACATTGTATTGGGTTATGTTTAAGGAAATATATCTTGGCACAAAGTTCTAAAAGTGAAGCAATAGGCAGAAACATTCCAAAGGTTTCATGGAATTATTTCTTCCACTTTTACAACTTGCCAGTGGGATTGCTCCTTATGCAAAATCCCACACTGTACGAGGGACATGAGATGAGAGGGAAACACTATTTAGTCAACTGTAGTGAGACATTCAGCCATCAGCCATCCCTAGCTCTAGATAAGCATTTGTAGTGTCAATTGGTAAACTAAACCTGCTCTCAAACTTCTTTTTTTTTTTAATTCTTTATTTTCATAGTGCATAGCTTAATAACATACAAGCTTGTCATGCTACGACAACTGTGACAAGCCTTTTTGAACATACATCTAGATACGGTGTCATCGCATGTGAGAACATTGTACATGTTTATGGGTTTAATACACAGGTTGAACTAAGCACTTTTTAAAAAAAAAAATATTAGACAAGTTAGGTAACATGCTCTCAAACTTGTGATCACTTAAGAAGCATTTGTGCTCTAAATTCTAGTCTAAAATGTATTATTGAATATATCACATATCCCAAGTGTCCTGAGTCTAAATGGATAGTCCTGTTTGCACTGAGCCAACATAATTCTGGTCAGTTTCGTGGTGATTTGAAGAAGCCTTGGGCCCCTCTCTGTCAGAGGGAGGGCCAGATTTTTAAAATTTGTAATCTGTAGTGCAAATAGAGTAATTAGCATCGGTGAAAGCTGTAGGCCCTACTCATGACCCAGGGGAGTTTATTTCTTTGATTGGTAGCAAAGCTGAAATGTGGCGGCATATTTTTCATGGCCGTGTCTGATGCAGATGCCATGCGTGAGAGAATAAAGGAGAATTTAATACCTTTTTAAGTTTACCTGCCACCACCTGCATCACCAATAACGAACTGCATCCCTGGCATACTAGCTCCCAACTCAATTTCATAACTCACAAACTGAGAAAGTGTATTACGGACCTTCCAGACCCCCAGAAACTCAAATTGCATGTTTTATTAAGATGTCGAGGTGGCTGGTAAAAAAAAAAAATAGAGCCAGATCAATGTGTCGAATCAAGATGTGCTTCAGGACAGAAATGTGTTTCTCTGGCAATTTATATCAATGTACATTATGATTCTGCTGCAGGCAAATGTGCACAGTTTGGAAGTGTCCATGAAGGTAATGGAGCAGGCCAAGTTTATATTTCCACATTCAATACCAATTGTCATATACCATAAAATTCTGAACATTAATTATCAGACATTCTTAGCACTACGCTGTCTAATTCCTTGGCTGAAATAAGCCGGTACCTATCATTGTGGTGCAGTACGAGCAAATGGTTCGAGACTGAGCCAGTGCAGGCTGGATACTTTACAAAAGGATAGATTCTAATAAATGTCACACAAATGATATCTTATCCATAAGCCTTCCTCAACTCCTGAATAAGCTTTTTGTTATTTATAAAGTACTAATGATTGGATGGTCTGAAGGAGAAGTAACAATGAATCGGAAATTACAGAGTTAAAGGATGTACCATCGGGACATGATACAGCCCAGAGCAAAGTTTAAATGTTAATGCCTGATTTAAGTATTTTATTTCCCAGCTAAAATTGTCTTTAAGTTTGCAAGCGCTAGTGAGCAAAGCTCTTTATCCCATCTTTCCCTCTCTATATTACCGTCACAAATGTGTTCACTTTTGTCTATATCCTAATGTGTAGAAGGATAGGTGCTAATTCACGTCCAGTCTGTAGATAAAATAATATATTATCCACTTATATGGTTATCATGCACTGCAAAAAAAATTGTTTGCATGAGACGGTGAAGTGTAATGCCTCATAATTGATAGGTGCAAAAATATTAATTAAATCCCCAACTCACCTATAGGAACCAGAATTTAAAGCAGTTTTGTCACTTTTGGTAATCTTTGCATATTTTATGCGGCACGTTACCTTGTTAAATGACAGCGAGGCTCACTCCATGTCACATTACCTCATTAAATGGCAGCGAGGCTCACTCCATGTCACATTACCTCATTAAATGACAGCGAGACTCACTCCATGTCACATTACCTCATTAAATGACAGCGAGACTCACTCCATGTCACATTACCTCATTAAATGACAGCGAGACTCACTCCGTGTCACATTACCTCATTAAATGACAGCGAGGCTCACTCCATGTCACATTACCTCATTAAATGACAGCGAGGCTCACTCCGTGTCACATTACCTCATTAAATGACAGCGAGGCTCACTCCATGTCACATTACCTCATTAAATGACAGCGAGACTCACTCCATGTCACATTACCTCATTAAATGACAGCGAGACTCACTCCGTGTCACATTACCTCATTAAATGACAGCGAGGCTCACTCCATGTCACATTACCTCATTAAATGGCAGCGAGGCTCACTCCATGTCACATTACCTCATTAAATGGCAGCGAGGCTCACTCCATGTCACATTACCTCATTAAATGACAGCGAGGCTCACTCCGTGTCACATTACCTCATTAAATGACAGCAAGACTCACTCCATGTCACATTACCTCATTAAATGACAGCGAGACTCACTCCATGTCACATTACCTCATTAAATGGCAGCGAGACTCGCTCCATGTCACATTACCTCATTAAATGACAGCGAGGCTCACTCCATGTCACATTACCTCATTAAATGACAGCGAGGCTCACTCCATGTCACATTACCTCATTAAATGGCAGCGAGACTCGCTCCATGTCACATTACCTCATTAAATGACAGCGAGGCTCACTCCATGTCACATTACCTCATTAAATGACAGCGAGGCTCACTCCGTGTCACATTACCTCATTAAATGACAGCGAGGCTCACTCCGTGTCACATTACCTCATTAAATGACAGCGAGACTCACTCCATGTCACATTACCTCATTAAATGACAGCGAGACTCACTCCATGTCACATTACCTCATTAAATGGCAGCGAGGCTCACTCCATGTCACATTACCTCATTAAATGGCAGCGAGGCTCACTCCATGTCACATTACCTCATTAAATGACAGCGAGGCTCACTCCATGTCACATTACCTCATTAAATGACAGCGAGGCTCACTCCATGTCACATTACCTCATTAAATGACAGCGAGGCTCACTCCATGTAACATTACCTCATTAAATGACAGCGAGGCTCACTCCATGTCACATTACCTCATTAAATGACAGCGAGGCTCACTCCATGTCACATTACCTCATTAAATGACAGCGAGGCTCACTCCGTGTCACATTACCTCATTAAATGACAGCGAGGCTCACTCCATGTCACATTACCTCATTAAATGACAGCGAGACTCACTCCATGTCACATTACCTCATTAAATGACAGCGAGACTCACTCCATGTCACATTACCTCATTAAATGACAGCGAGACTCACTCCGTGTCACATTACCTCATTAAATGACAGCGAGACTCACTCCGTGTCACATTACCTCATTAAATGGCAGCGAGGCTCACTCCATGTCACATTACCTCATTAAATGACAGTGAGACTCACTCCGTGTCACATTACCTCATTAAATGACAGCGAGGCTCACTCCATGTCACATTACCTCATTAAATGACAGCGAGACTCACTCCATGTCACATTACCTCATTAAATGACAGCGAGGCTCACTCCATGTCACATTACCTCATTAAATGACAGCGAGACTCACTCCGTGTCACATTACCTCATTAAATGACAGCGAGACTCACTCCGTGTCACATTACCTCATTAAATGGCAGCGAGGCTCACTCCATGTCACATTACCTCATTAAATGACAGCGAGGCTCACTCCATGTCACATTACCTCATTAAATGACAGCGAGACTCACTCCATGTCACATTACCTCATTAAATGACAGCGAGACTCACTCCATGTCACATTACCTCATTAAATGACAGCGAGACTCACTCCGTGTCACATTACCTCATTAAATGACAGCGAGGCTCACTCCATGTCACATTACCTCATTAAATGACAGCGAGGCTCACTCCATGTCACATTACCTCATTAAATGGCAGCAAGACTCGCTCCATGTCACATTACCTCATTAAATGACAGCGAGACTCACTCCATGTCACATTACCTCATTAAATGACAGCGAGGCTCACTCCGTGTCACATTACCTCATTAAATGACAGCGAGGCTCACTCCATGTCACATTACCTCATTAAATGACAGCGAGACTCACTCCATGTCACATTACCTCATTAAATGACAGCGAGGCTCACTCCATGTCACATTACCTCATTAAATGACAGCGAGGCTCACTCCGTGTCACATTACCTCATTAAATGACAGCGAGGCTCACTCCGTGTCACATTACCTCATTAAATGACAGCGAGGCTCACTCCGTGTCACATTACCTCATTAAATGACAGCGAGGCTCACTCTGTGTCACATTACCTCATTAAATGACAGCGAGGCTCACTCCGTGTCACATTACCTCATTAAATGACAGCGAGGCTCACTCCATGTCACATTACCTCATTAAATGACAGCGAGGCTCACTCCATGTCACATTACCTCATTAAATGACAGCGAGACTCACTCCATGTCACATTACCTCATTAAATGACAGCGAGACTCACTCCATGTCACATTACCTCATTAAATGACAGCGAGGCTCACTCCATGTCACATTACCTCATTAAATGACAGCGAGGCTCACTCCGTGTCACATTACCTCATTAAATGACAGCGAGGCTCACTCCGTGTCACATTACCTCATTAAATGACAGCGAGGCTCACTCCATGTCACATTACCTCATTAAATGACAGCGAGACTCACTCCATGTCACATTACCTCATTAAATGACAGCGAGACTCACTCCGTGTCACATTACCTCATTAAATGACAGCGAGGCTCACTCCATGTCACATTACCTCATTAAATGACAGCGAGACTCACTCCATGTCACATTACCTCCTTAAATGACAGTGAGACTCACTCCGTGTCACATTACCTCATTAAATGACAGCGAGGCTCACTCCATGTCACATTACCTCATTAAATGACAGCGAGACTCACTCCATGTCACATTACCTCATTAAATGACAGCGAGGCTCACTCCATGTCACATTACCTCATTAAATGACAGCGAGGCTCACTCCGTGTCACATTACCTCATTAAATGACAGCGAGGCTCACTCCGTGTCACATTACCTCATTAAATGACAGCGAGGCTCACTCCATGTCACATTACCTCATTAAATGACAGCGAGACTCACTCCATGTCACATTACCTCATTAAATGACAGCGAGGCTCACTCCGTGTCACATTACCTCATTAAATGACAGCGAGGCTCACTCTGTGTCACATTACCTCATTAAATGACAGCGAGGCTCACTCCGTGTCACATTACCTCATTAAATGACAGCGAGGCTCACTCCATGTCACATTACCTCATTAAATGACAGCGAGGCTCACTCCATGTCACATTACCTCATTAAATGACAGCGAGACTCACTCCATGTCACATTACCTCATTAAATGACAGCGAGACTCACTCCATGTCACATTACCTCATTAAATGACAGCGAGGCTCACTCCATGTCACATTACCTCATTAAATGACAGCGAGGCTCACTCCGTGTCACATTACCTCATTAAATGACAGCGAGGCTCACTCCGTGTCACATTACCTCATTAAATGACAGCGAGGCTCACTCCATGTCACATTACCTCATTAAATGACAGCGAGACTCACTCCATGTCACATTACCTCATTAAATGACAGCGAGACTCACTCCGTGTCACATTACCTCATTAAATGACAGCGAGGCTCACTCCATGTCACATTACCTCATTAAATGACAGCGAGACTCACTCCATGTCACATTACCTCCTTAAATGACAGTGAGACTCACTCCGTGTCACATTACCTCATTAAATGACAGCGAGGCTCACTCCATGTCACATTACCTCATTAAATGACAGCGAGACTCACTCCATGTCACATTACCTCATTAAATGACAGCGAGGCTCACTCCATGTCACATTACCTCATTAAATGACAGCGAGGCTCACTCCGTGTCACATTACCTCATTAAATGACAGCGAGGCTCACTCCGTGTCACATTACCTCATTAAATGACAGCGAGGCTCACTCCATGTCACATTACCTCATTAAATGACAGCGAGACTCACTCCATGTCACATTACCTCATTAAATGACAGCGAGACTCACTCCGTGTCACATTACCTCATTAAATGACAGCGAGGCTCACTCCATGTCACATTACCTCATTAAATGACAGCGAGGCTCACTCCATGTCACATTACCTCCTTAAATGACAGTGAGACTCACTCCGTGTCACATTACCTCATTAAATGACAGCGAGGCTCACTCCATGTCACATTACCTCATTAAATGACAGCGAGACTCACTCCATGTCACATTACCTCATTAAATGACAGCGAGGCTCACTCCATGTCACATTACCTCATTAAATGGCAGCGAGGCTCACTCCATGTCACATTACCTTGTTATGGTACTTTTTGCAGTAAACCAAAATGTTTAAATGTCTATCTGTTCCTGTCCAAATCAATAAAATAAATTGCGTATATACGCTGAAGTAATTAAGTCTGACACACAAGGTTCAGGTTAAAATAACTTCGAGAAAATTTATTGGCAAGTGATTAAAAAGCGGACACGCAGGTCCTTTTAAGAGACATTTTACGTCATCATTGCTTATTAGAATATCAGTAAATAAACATCATTAATTGGATTAATTGTCAAGTGTCGGGATTAGTGTCCACCTATCAATATTATTAATTGGCTCAAAAGACTAAGTGGTTAATCCCGTGTCCACCCACCAAGAGGTGGGATTGTTCTGGACACGGGTGGGGGACAAGGGGTCTTGAGCGTCATTTTACACGGTCGGTGATCTCAGGCCTCGTGGCCAGGTGCAAGGTCTCTTATGAATAGAACATTTCATTACTACTGTGTTCGCATGGCCTTCAAATTATACTTTGTTGCAAATCTAAGGAAAAGTCAGCAATTCCTGTGTTAATCATATCTTTATAGAAAATACAGTCTTTGTTCTATTGTATTAGATGTGCTGGGGAATTCTGTCATGTAAGGTGATTTTAAAATGAACAAGTTAGGTTATGAGGACAAAATGGAGGATTGAAGAAGTCAGGTTAGGGGGACAAAATGGAGGATTGTCACAGTATAAAGTTAAAATGGAGTTAGTGCAATAATTGAATACAAATACAATAAGGTTTTTTTAAATAATCCCACATCAGTCCCCCCTATGAAATGTTAGATTCTAAGAGATAAAACTTTATTAAGTTAGTACCAGGAAGACGTGTTAACCCAAAGGCACAGAAACCCCGTGGCCGCTAGCTAGGTGTTAATGCAAAGTGCAAGGCTGTCCCTAGATCTGACCCTAATAGGCTAACTCATCCGTCAGTATGGCTCTCGAACACTTCACACCCAAGGGTATCCCATGGCAGCTAACCCACCACTTCTCCACATGGGGCCTTTACCATTCACTGACAGATGCTGTCCCTGAGCTAGTCCCTTCCTAGAATTCCTGCACTTTATCAACAAAAGGGATTGTTTGCAGCGGCAGACAGGGTGAGTTGATGTCTTGGAAATCTTGGCCATCAACTTCAAGATGGGCGAAAGTGGGTGCCGCTTGGTCAACAGTCTTCAGGAGGGATTTTCTCAGACATGGGAGAATACAACAAAAGAGAAGAGCAAAGAGAAAAAGAAAAATTAGTATAGCCATACCAATATGCATTAAAGCCTTTTGCCATCCCGTCATCCAGCCAAACCATCTTTCCCAGGGATCTTGTATCCCAGAATTCCTTTTCAACTCTATAGACAGGTCATTTAATTTTTCTATGGCTAATGTAACTTTACCATTAGGGCCTGTGTTTTCTGGGATATAGGTACAACATGTCAAGGTGTCGGGCAAAATTTTACAAACCCCTCCTTTTTCGGCTAAGATCATATCTAGGGCCATTCTATTCTGGAAAGCCATTTGGGATGTGGCCTGCAATTGTTCGGCCAATCCCTGGAGGGCGTCTCTGGTATAATTAACAAAACGCTGTTGATTATAATAAATGTAGTTTATCCAATTTAAATTCTTGTTTGTGGTAACTATGGCAAAAAGTGATTCAAATCCTGCAGCAACTTCATCTCTCGCTTTAAATTCATTGGGCACCCCCCTAGGCACCCCAATGGCATCAATATAAACATGAGGATCAAAACTTCCTTTTACTGGGGCGTCACGCTTAACCTTAGTGTGCCTGGACTCATGGGTGACGAGGTGTGTGTCAGAGATGATATGTATAGGCATAATAGCTTTAGCCAAAGTACACTCCCCCCACCATTCCTTGTCCATTCTGGATCTTAGCTGTAAATCCCCACACAACCAGTAGATATCCCCTAATGACCTGGTGTGAAACTGCAACAAGTTCATAGAGACACTCCTGTAGGTAGCACAATACCCCTTAGAGAAGTTACCCAAGAATTTACCAATTCCATCATAATTAGCATAACAAGTGTAATTACCTTTATACACGGTAATACCATCTGGGGGTTTGACATCCTTGGTTAGGAGAGGATACTCCTTTGTCCATGCAATACATATGGACCTGTTAAAATCATAGTGATAGGCAAAAAGGCTTAAAACACATTCCTCTATATCTACTGGCAGGATTAGAGGTACAGTACCCAGGTGAGGCCGGGCACCACCACACACATAGCATGCAGTCTTATTATGCTTATTAGCATTATATTTCATCCATTCTAACCATAAATTTACATCATTAAAACCTGTTTCAGCGGCCATGGTATCTTCAAAGGTGGGGTTAGCAATGGCCATCATGTCTTGAAAGGTCTGGATGTGAGGTTTTAATGGGTTAGGGACCATATGGGTGGCCCCTTGCCACTCAGAAGAGTTGCACATATCTTTTAAGAAGAAATGCCCTAATTTACGGTAGGAACCCTTTTTCCAATACATTCCCATCACATACTGGTCTGCATCCGTTGGGCTTGGATGCTCAATGTTAAGGATTAATTTCATTGGTGTACCCCCCCCAGGCTTTCTCAAAGTCATTCTCTGGAGAAGGGATCTACCTTGATCATCTACTTTAGATAAGGCACTTTTTGGCTTGTAACCCCAGGCAGGCCCGGCATTCCATCCCGCCGCCCCCCAATGATTACAATTGTGCCCCCATTGCTTGTCAACTACACAAACATATGGATCTTTTGAATGAGGGATATCTCTGTAAATACTCTGGATTTGTGATGTGGGGAACGGGCATTCTACAATATCACAATAGTCAAAGGTGTAAGTAGCCACATGGGTGCATGATGAATTGTACCAGAAGGTATACCCACTAATATCTTTGGTGATGGCTACTTGTTGGGCCTTTATGAGGCTGATTAAGGAGAAGATGTGCCAGAGGTACATGCTTGTGCGGTATCTGCTTCCTCTGGGGCAGGAGATTTCTTGCAGTGGGAAGCGTGGATCCAATTTGGCCTACCGGCCAGTTTGACGGAAGTTGCGGTAATCAGGAGAACTTGGAATGGACCGTCAAATCTTGGTTCCAGGGTATTTTTCCGCACAAACTTCTTGACCAGAACCCAATCTCCGGGGAGCAGGTTATGGGCACCTGTATCCAATTCGGGATCTGGAATTGAAGAGAAAACTTGGGCATGTATTTTGTTTAAGGCACTTGCAAGTTCAGTTACATAATCTACTAAAACATCTGATTGGAGCTGTAACTGCTGCGGATAATAACAACCTAGTCTGGGTGCTGTCCCAAATAGAATCTCATATGGGGACAGTGAATGCTTCCCTCTAGGTGTGTGCCTAACACTAAATAAAGCTATTGACAGGCTTTCTGGCCAGGGCATCTTTGTTTCTTGTGACATTTTTAACATTCTGGCCTTTAGAGTGCCATTCATGCGCTCTACTTTACCACTACTTTGTGGGTGGTAAGGGGTGTGGAAGGCTAAGGTCACCCCTAGAGCAGTCCAAATTTCTTTAGTCACTGTTGCTGTAAAGGCTGGGCCTTGATCACTTTCAATGACTTCTGGGAGTCCGAACCTACATACTATCTCTGTAAGTAGGCGTCTTGCGGTTGTTTTCGCAGTGATATTGGCCACTGGGTAGGCCTCTGGCCATCCTGAGAACATGTCCACTATGACTAGTGCATATTCATGGGGCCCACTCTTGGGCATCTGGATGTGGTCAATTTGAATTCGCTGGAAGGGGTACATGGGCTTTGCCAGGTGTTTTGCAGGCACCTTGATTGGTCTTCCTGGATTGCATTTTGCACAAATGACACAGGCCTTACAGAAGCTGCTGATCAATGTTGTGATTCCGGGTGCTTCATAATACTTCTGTATGAGGGCGGCCATTAATTCCTTTGACAAGTGTGCAGGCCCATGTGCCCATTGGACAACTGCTGGATATAAATTTTTGGGGAGACAGAATTTGAAGTTGTTGTAATATACTCCGTCCTTTTGGACAGCTCCTTTCTTTTTCCATTTCTGGATTTCTTCAGGAGTGACTGCAGCTTGCTGTTCTCGCAAAATTCGCAAATCAGTAGGAAGAGTTTGCAGAGCAAAAATAGGGACTTCTTCTTCTTCTTCTTGTCCGGACACGTCTTCATCCACTTCCTGCAAATCCCTGGCAGCTAGCTTAGCAGCCTGATCAGCCAAATGGTTGCCCATTGCTTCATCTGTATCCAACTTCCCATGGGCCTTTACCTTCAAGACGGCCACTTCTTTAGGGAGTAGGAGGGCATCCATTAGCTCCTTGATTGCAGTACTATGCTTGACTGGCGTACCGGCGGTGGTAAGAAATCCTCTTGTCTTCCAGATTAGGCCGAAGTCATGTGCCACGCCTAGAGCATATCTTGAATCTGTATAGATATTGGCACGTTTTCCTTCGGAAATTTTGCATGCTGAAGTCAGAGCCTGTAATTCAGCTTCTTGCGCAGACATTGCTGGTGGTAAGGATGATGATTTGATAACTTCATCTGTTGTGGTTACGGCATATCCTGTATGGTATCTTCCTTCTTCATCAGCATATCTTGAACCGTCCACAAACAGGGTAAAATCCGGATCTGGTAATGGATTCTCGTGCACGGTTGGTAGGTGCACTGTCTCCATTTTCATCTGTTCAAAACAGTCATGAGGTGTTTCGGGGTCATAATCATTCACTATGACCAGATCTTGAAATTCTTTTTCTAGGAAGTGGCGTGGCCATGCTTCCAGAAGGTCAGTTGTTGGGTATTTGACAATACCATTTTCCTGTAGCTGTTCTTCATCCATGGTGGCCCATAACTTTGCCATGGGCCCAAGATCATTCCATGACTTTGTCTTCAATTTGGTAACAGGAATATGTGGGATAGCAGTATCCCAATGGCGGTAGAGGTAGTTAAGTTGTTGAGGTAGTTGGACCAAGACCATGCTATTGCCTTCAGAGTCACAATAGAAATCTTGAGCAGTGAGCTTAACATCAGTCCAATGGTAGAGCTCATCTTCATAGCAAGGCTCGGGAGTAATGTCTGGTTTGTACCACATGGTACAGAAGGCATGATCTGGGCCTTCACAGAGAGGCTTTTCACCTTCATAAAATGTCAAATGTGGATGCATGACTTTCTTGATACATCCACAAAGCAGGTAAATGTAGGTTTCATCTGTGATAAATCCATAATAGATACCCCCCTCAGGGAGTGGAAGAAGAGTGGATGGGTTAAGAACTTGACATCTTTGGATGGAAATGTTGTCAGGTAGAAGAAGATGGCACTGGAGGCGTAGGTGTCTGGCTGGAGACACGTGCTTGAGCTGGACTTGGTTGATGATGGCAGAAATGTCATGAGGGGCCAAAACAACCAGGGGGTGGCCAAGGACCAGGTCTGAGGTTCTTTCTATGAGCTCTCTTGCAGCAAAAACAGCCCTGAGACAGGAAGGAGTCCCTCTGGCCACAATGTCAAGTTGACATGAGAAATATCCAATAGGCCTCTGGCGGCCTCTTAAGTCATTAGTTTGGGTGAGAACTCCTGTTGCGTGGCCTTGTCTTTCAGAGACAAATAATTTGAAAGGTTTGGAGTAATCAGGTAGGCCCAAGGCAGGAGCAGAAGCAATGGCACGCTTGAGAGCATTGAAATTGTCCAGAGCTTCATTAGTTAAACAGAAAGGGTCAGACTTAAGTGCGTCATAGAGGGGTTGCATGAGCAGGGAGGCTTCTGGGATCCATGCTCTGCAGTAGGAAATGAGGCCTAGGAAGGCATGGAGAGATTTTGAAGTTCTTGGAGTTGGAATATCCAGTACGGCTCTTACCCGGTCCCGGGTAAGATGTCTGGTACCTTGAGATAGGCAATGTCCAAGGAAAATTACTGAGGGTTGGCAGAACTGTAGCTTGATGAGTGAAGCTTTGCATCCTTGTTCTGCCAAATAACAAAGCAGGCTAATTGAGCACTTTTCAGTAGTGGGTATATCATCTCCACAGAGCAGCAAATCATCCACATACTGAAGCAGAACAACTTCTGGGTGCTCGGCTTGCCATGGGTCAAGGATGGTGGCCATGGCCTTTGCAAATTGACTTGGTGAATTTTGTGCCCCTTGGGGCATGACAGTCCAGGTATACTGTTGCATCTCATGGGTGAAAGCAAACAGGTATTGGCAGGATGGGTCCAGTGGAACACTGAAAAAGGCATTTGCTAGGTCAATGACTGTGAAAAATTTTGCAGATGGTGGGACTCCAGAGAGCAGAGTATGGGGATTTGGTACAAGAGGGGTGTCCAGGACGGTAGCTTCATTAACAGCACGGAGATCCTGAACCATCCTGTACTTCTCTGGCTCACCTTTTGGAGTTTTCTTTTTCACAGGGAATAATGGGGTGTTGCATTCAGATTTGCATTTCACTAGGGCACCCTTCTCCAAGAGTGCCTTGATGTGGGTAGAAATGGCAGCAGCCTGTGCTGGTTTTAATGGATATTGTGGTTTTCTTGGTAATTTAGCCCCTGGAATAAGCTTTACCACCACAGGGGGAACATTTAGGTGACCTATGTCCTCTGGGCCTGAGGACCATAACTTGGCGGGCACCTGTGTTTTTAATGCCTCTGGGAAATTGGACCTTAATTCTGCTGCTTTCTCACGGGGCTTTTCTAAATGCAGCATTAGAGGCAAGGAGCACAAGGCTGAGATGTCTGATTCAGATAGAGGTGTGGACATTTCTACCTGCCCATCCGGGGTGAAGGTAATGGATGCTTGCAGGCGTGAGAGAACATCAGCACCTAACAGGTTAATTGGGCATGTGGAGGATACCACAAAGCGAGCTAGCAGGCTGGAGCCAACTCGGAGTGGAGTTGTTAAAGGGCTATGTCTTGGCTGGCCATCCACTCCGACACAAGAGACATCAATATTTGACAGAAAGGATGGATCTGGCAGGTCTTGTTCACGGAGAACACTACGGGCTGCACCTGTGTCAACTAGAAAGGTGGTAGGGTGGCCTTCAATGGGCAAAGTCACTGTGGCAAGTGGCCCCCCTTTATCCCCTGTAGACACTGCCATTACAGGGGTTACAGACACAGGCTTGCCAATTTCCTAATCATCGGGTTCCTCAATTATCGGAACCTCTTTTTCGGCCTTAGGGGCCGGTGCAGGCCTGGATGGCTTTCTTGGCTCTCTCTTGGGTTCTGGACAGTCACTTTTAAAATGTCCCTTGGCTTTACAATTAAAGCAGAAACCATCCTCTGGTCTGGTGCCCCTGGGGACAGGGGTACTGCGTGATACCATAAGAGGGGCAGAGCTTGGCCTTCTGGGGGTCTGGGCAGATTCTAAGCCCCTAGCAACTAAAAGTAGGGTATCCAGGGGAACAACCTTATATTCAGGGCGTGCAGCAATGATTCCCTTGCGTATAGAGTCCTTAACACCTTGGACAAACGCACCTGACAGCATTTGTGAATGAATTTTGTCAGTAAGATCAAACCCCAAATCTGTAAACATTTGATACAGTCTTGCATGAAACCTTTCCACTGATTCTCCTTTATCTTGAATAACATCAGTAAGGCCAGCAGCCTGATCTGCAAGTTTGTCCTTAGCCCATTCTTTTAATTGGGTGCAAAAAGTTACTCCAGAGGGGTAATCAACATCACTGTTGAGCTGATCTGTACTGAGGTGTCGGGCCATACTTGGCCAATATGCATCCCCTGCTTTAATAGCACAAATGCTCAATAGATCACGCCATGCGGCTGAATAAGTCTTTTGAATTTGAACTATCCCTCGGTAGAAGGGCATGGGCTGCTTTTCTGGGTCCGGGAGTGATTTCATCAGAGCACTAGCTTGAGTGGGGTTAAAAGCTACATATTTAGGAGGGGCCTGTTCTCCCCGACCCTTGTGGCCGAAGGGATCATCGATAGAACGATGAGATGGGGCTCCCGCAGCAAGTTCCGATGAGACATGGGACACCCTGTCCATCTCGTCATCATCGAATTCTATGATATTGACTCTTCTACGCGGTGCAGGTCCCGCGTGAGGTGAAAGGGTCGGTGGCTGGGAATGAGCCCCAGATGCAGGGGTGGCTAGCGAGTCGTAACCTGGGGACAGGTAGTCGCCGGGAATTACTGGCATCAGGGCTGAACTGGGAGCCGCCATATTGGAGGCGGGGAAAGGAGTTGCTTCAGGATTAAGGGAAGGAGCGGCGGCCATATTTGATATGGGCACTTCCGGGGTAGATTGGGCCGGACTGGGCATGACCGGAACCTGGGGAGTGGCTTGGGGAAAGGGAGGGTAACCGGGGTAGGGCAGGGCCATGGGATATGGGAAGGGGTAGGGCCAGGCAGGGGAGGGCAAAAGAGTAGGGTGGGCAGGTACGGTTAAGGAGGTAGGATATTGGACTGGGGCGGAGCTGGTTATCGGAGGAGACAGGACAGGATTAGTAGGGATGGATGCAGAAAGAGGAGTCGTAGCATGGGAGGGAGGGGTAGTTAGCTGGACGGGTGCTGATGGAAGGGGATTAACCATAGAGAGGGATTGCAGGGAGGAGGCGGCAGATGAGATGTTAGGATTAGGCATGGAAGGAAGCGTGGGGATGGCTGAGGATGATGGGACCGTTAGAGAAAGGGAAGGGGTAAAGAAAGATCCATCAGAATTCAGGACCGGGCAGACAGGGGAGGTGATGGGATGGGATTCGGGAGGATCGGGAGTGGGGAACATAGTCAGCTGGCTATCACCTATGGCTGACTGAACCTTGGGGACGGACATCCCCTGGGCGCCATTTTGGGGCGCTGGCTGAGGGTAAACCCCAGCAACACAATTTTTATGATACACAAACAATTTTACACCTTTGTGATTTACTTCTTCCTCAACCCAACCTTCTAACTGAATAGCCTTCGCTACTCTGTACCATGCTTCAGCAGTCTTTAATAAACCATTATCTGTAAGCTTGCCTTTCATTTCTGCTAGTAACTTGCGCCAACTTTCTGGTTGCAATCTCCCACATGTCGGTACAGCAATTTTACATACTTTTGCAATCTTTTCAACACCTTTAACCATCTCTTCACCCTCTCTGTTCTCTACCAAATCACATGCTAACCAGCCCTTGCTGGGCTTATCTAAATCCTGTCCCATAGTCCCTTTACCCCTATACCAGCGTCCTAGATATAGAGAGAGAGAGGGAAATTTGAACAAGAACGTCTACAATGCTCGACTGCCACCCGAGAATCGTGGGACTTTCTCAGGTGCGTCTTCCCAAAACGTAGACTAGTCACTGAATCCGCCTACCCGGGGTGGTAGACACGGATTGGAGCGAGGTGAGAAGTGTGTGACCAATCACTTCTCTTTTAAGAGGAATGGGAGTGGATAGTATAATAATATAGAAAGTGTAGAAAAGATGAAAGGCAAGGAAAAATCCTTAGAGACAGACACAGGAGTACATGAGACTCCTCATTAAACAACCAAGACAACAATACAGTTGAAATACAGTGCATGCATCACAGTTCAAATAAAATCAACAGTAATTCCTTTCCTTTACTCGTGTGCTTACTCCAAAGTCACCTCCCTCAATCCCGTAGTATCTTACTACCAACGGCCAAGGATAACAGCTAACACCGGTCCGAAATCCATATGCCTCCCTCGTCACAGCAGCCCACTAATGGTGTCTGCGCTACCCTCACCCTTGTAGTGCCCCTATAAAAACCCACTTTATAAGTCCCACTACTCCGTGGTGATGAAGACAGCAATGCCTGCCCGAATTCACACACCACAAAATAAAAATTGGAATAGCTCCAGCTCAGCGCTCAAAGCTGGAGGGTACCACCACTCTGCAAGCAGAGTAACGTGCACAGAGAAGCTAGCAAGGCTATCAAAGTGACACAAGAAGGATCCCCAGGAAACTATGAGTCTACACAATCTCCACAGATCCAACACACCTCTTTTTCCCTACAGCCCCAGCCACGAGGCTCCTAAAAGAGTTAAACAGGAAAAGATGACCCCCAGGAACACATCCACAGGTCAACCCCCCTTTTTCCCTACAACCACAGCACCGTGGTTCCTAAAAGGGGTAAAACAGGCAACAGAAGACCCAGGCAAATCCCCTCAGGTCCACCCCCCTTTATCCCAAAAGAGGTAAAATACAAACAGATAAACAGACAAAACAGAAGACCCAGGCAAATCCCCTCAGGTCCACCCCCCTTTATCCCAAAAAGAGGTAAAATACAAACAGATAAACAGACAAAACAGAAGACCCAGGCAAATCCCCTCAGGTCCACCCCCCTTTATCCCAAAAAGGGGAAAACAAGCAAGACAGAACCCCAGGCAAATCCCCTGCAGGTCCACCCCCCCTTTATCTCAAAATGGGGAAACAGGCAAACAATTCAAACACAATTCAAACACACCCAGGCAACAGATAGACTAAAATGCAGGTAAACAAATGAGTAACGAGACACCGGGCAAGATATTACCTGTCTTTGATGTCCTCCCGGGAAGCAGTCACAGACACGTGGACGGGTCAATCAAAGGGGCCGGAACGTACCGGTGGCTCTGCAGAAGTCTCTACCGTGTATCTGGAGGTGATCAATCTCCCTTCCTTCCCCCTGGATTCCTCCGTCCACCCTTGTCTTCCTTAGGACGGCTCACCGGCCGGACATAGCCCGATGCCCCACGTTGGGCGCCAAGTTGTTATGGTACTTTTTGCAGTAAACCAAAATGTTTAAATGTCTATCTGTTCCTGTCCAAATCAATAAAATAAATTGCGTATATACGCTGAAGTAATTAAGTCTGACACACAAGGTTCAGGTTAAAATAACTTCGAGAAAATTTATTGGCAAGTGATTAAAAAGCGGACACGCAGGTCCTTTTAAGAGACATTTTACGTCATCATTGCTTATTAGAATATCAGTAAATAAACATCATTAATTGGATTAATTGTCAAGTGTCGGGATTAGTGTCCACCTATCAATATTATTAATTGGCTCAAAAGACTAAGTGGTTAATCCCGTGTCCACCCACCAAGAGGTGGGATTGTTCTGGACACGGGTGGGGGACAAGGGGTCTTGAGCGTCATTTTACACGGTCGGTGATCTCAGGCCTCGTGGCCAGGTGCAAGGTCTCTTATGAATAGAACATTTCATTACTACTGTGTTCGCATGGCCTTCAAATTATACTTTGTTGCAAATCTAAGGAAAAGTCAGCAATTCCTGTGTTAATCATATCTTTATAGAAAATACAGTCTTTGTTCTATTGTATTAGATGTGCTGGGAAATTCTGTCATGTAAGGTGATTTTAAAATGAACAAGTTAGGTTATGAGGACAAAATGGAGGATTGAAGAAGTCAGGTTAGGGGGACAAAATGGAGGATTGTCACAGTATAAAGTTAAAATGGAGTTAGTGCAATAATTGAATACAAATACAATAAGGTTTTTTTAAATAATCCCACATCAACCTCATTAAATGACAGCGAGGCTCACTCCATGTCACATTACCTCATTAAATGACAGCGAGGCTCACTCCGTGTCACATTACCTCATTAAATGGCAGCGAGACTCACTCCATGTCACATTACCTCATTAAATGACAGCGAGGCTCACTCCATGTCACATTACCTCATTAAATGACAGCGAGGCTCACTCCATGTCACATTACCTCATTAAATGACAGCGAGACTCACTCCATGTCACATTACCTCATTAAATGACAGCGAGGCTCACTCCATGTCACATTACCTCATTAAATGACAGCGAGACTCACTCCATGTCACATTACCTCATTAAATGACAGCGAGGCTCACTCCATGTCACATTACCTCATTAAATGACAGCGAGACTCACTCCATGTCACATTACCTCATTAAATGACAGCGAGGCTCACTCCATGTCACATTACCTCATTAAATGGCAGCGAGGCTCACTCCATGTCACATTACCTCATTAAATGGCAGCGAGGCTCACTCCATGTCACATTACCTCATTAAATGACAGCGAGGCTCACTCCATGTCACATTACCTCATTAAATGACAGCGAGACTCACTCCATGTCACATTACCTCATTAAATGACAGCGAGGCTCACTCCATGTCACATTACCTCATTAAATGACAGCGAGACTCACTCCATGTCACATTACCTCATTAAATGACAGCGAGGCTCACTCCATGTCACATTACCTCATTAAATGACAGCGAGACTCACTCCATGTCACATTACCTCATTAAATGGCAGCGAGGCTCACTCCATGTCACATTACCTCATTAAATGGCAGCGAGGCTCACTCCATGTCACATTACCTCATTAAATGACAGCGAGACTCACTCCATGTCACATTACCTCATTAAATGGCAGCGAGGCTCACTCCATGTCACATTACCTCATTAAATGGCAGCGAGGCTCACTCCATGTCACATTACCTCATTAAATGACAGCGAGGCTCACTCCATGTCACATTACCTCATTAAATGACAGCGAGACTCGCTCCATGTCACATTACCTCATTAAATGACAGCGAGACTCACTCCATGTCACATTACCTCATTAAATGACAGCGAGGCTCACTCCATGTCACATTACCTCATTAAATGACAGCGAGACTCGCTCCATGTCACATTACCTCATTAAATGACAGCGAGACTCACTCCATGTCACATTACCTCATTAAATGACAGCGAGACTCGCTCCATGTCACATTACCTCATTAAATGGCAGCGAGGCTCACTCCATGTCACATTACCTCATTAAATGACAGCGAGACTCACTCCATGTCACATTACCTCATTAAATGGCAGCGAGGCTCACTCCATGTCACATTACCTCATTAAATGACAGCGAGACTCACTCCATGTCACATTACCTCATTAAATGACAGCGAGGCTCACTCCATGTCACATTACCTCATTAAATGACAGCGAGACTCGCTCCATGTCACATTACCTCATTAAATGGCAGCGAGGCTCACTCCATGTCACATTACCTCATTAAATGACAGCGAGACTCACTCCATGTCACATTACCTCATTAAATGGCAGCGAGGCTCACTCCGTGTCACATTACCTCATTAAATGACAGCGAGACTCGCTCCATGTCACATTACCTCATTAAATGACAGCGAGACTCACGCCATGTCACATTACCTCATTAAATGACAGCGAGGCTCACTCCATGTCACATTACCTCATTAAATGACAGCGAGACTCACTCCATGTCACATTACCTCATTAAATGACAGCGAGGCTCACTCCATGTCACATTACCTCATTAAATGACAGCGAGGCTCACTCCATGTCACATTACCTCATTAAATGGCAGCGAGACTCACTCCATGTCACATTACCTCATTAAATGGCAGCGAGGCTCACTCCATGTCACATTACCTCATTAAATGACAGCGAGACTCACTCCGTGTCACATTACCTCATTAAATGACAGCGAGGCTCACTCCATGTCACATTACCTCATTAAATGGCAGCGAGGCTCACTCCATGTCACATTACCTCATTAAATGGCAGCGAGGCTCACTCCATGTCACATTACCTCATTAAATGACAGCGAGGCTCACTCCATGTCACATTACCTCATTAAATGACAGCGAGACTCGCTCCATGTCACATTACCTCATTAAATGGCAGCGAGACTCACTCCATGTCACATTACCTCATTAAATGACAGCGAGACTCGCTCCATGTCACATTACCTCATTAAATGGCAGCGAGACTCACTCTGTGTCACATTACCTCATTAAATGACAGCGAGACTCGCTCCATGTCACATTACCTCATTAAATGGCAGCGAGGCTCACTCCATGTCACATTACCTCATTAAATGACAGCGAGACTCACTCCATGTCACATTACCTCATTAAATGACAGCGAGACTCACTCCATGTCACATTACCTCATTAAATGGCAGCGAGGCTCACTCCGTGTCACATTACCTCATTAAATGACAGCGAGACTCGCTCCATGTCACATTACCTCATTAAATGACAGCGAGACTCACTCCATGTCACATTACCTCATTAAATGACAGCGAGGCTCACTCCATGTCACATTACCTCATTAAATGACAGCGAGGCTCACTCCGTGTCACATTACCTCATTAAATGACAGCGAGACTCACTCCATGTCACATTACCTCATTAAATGACAGCAAGACTCACTCCATGTCACATTACCTCATTAAATGGCAGCGAGACTCACTCCATGTCACATTACCTCATTAAATGACAGCGAGACTCACTCCATGTCACATTACCTCATTAAATGACAGCGAGGCTCACTCCATGTCACATTACCTCATTAAATGACAGCAAAATGACTATCACAGGTAAATGTGTTACAGTAAGTAGTGAATAAATATGTTTATTTTCATTCACATTTCACTTAATTGTCTCTAGCTGCTAGATCAAAGTTATTATTACTAGAAATAAACAGATATGATACATTAATAACAAAATAAAGTAAACATTTAAGGTTAAAATCTAGATCAAGTAATTATTCATATGTATCTCATGTGACAGCATAATCTTTTTTTTGTTTGTTTTAATGGTAGGAGTACATTTTGTTACAGGGCATCCCAATCTCAGCCTGGACTAGAGATATTACCTTTAAAACTGAGGCGGCGATTCAGAGAAGAGGTCCATAAATATTCCTCCTAATTCATCATATCCTCCCGCCCGGGTCTGTTACACCGAGAACTATGATGTTAAACACAAGATTTAGAAACACTCTGCCTGAAGCAGTGAGATGTTTCAGTCTGATGTAATATGGGAACGGTGGTCTCTTACTGTAGCCATGGGGTCTATGAGAATGTTATAAGATGGCGCCATCCTGTGACACTGAGGGACATCAACGTTTTCCTAAATTCCCTTTACCGGCCAGTTATTATGGATAAACCAGTGCCAGGCAGGGAGATTAAACCCATGGCATTGCAGCTGTTTAATAGAGTAATAGTCAAATAGGAGATTGGCATAGGTTGCCAACTTTGTAGAACTACAACTCCCATGTTGCTTTGCTATCCTTTAAAAATAACAAACCGTTCTCGGACATGTAGTTCTAAAACATGTGGTAAACTATTTTGACAAGGACTGGTATTAATTATTTTCCAGTGGGCGAATAGGCTGCTGTTTCATGGAGTGCTAGCTCTGTAGCACAGATCCCTGGAGTTCTATATTTACCTTCAGCACATATTTGAACTGTATTATATCGATGTAACAAGGGGTTCTATTACTGCACATAGTTCCACTTGGTTCTCTTTATATTGTACAGAGTCTCACGGGTTTCTGTTTACTGCAACAGAGTTCCAGTTGGTTCTCTCGATCTCATGCACAGATTTCCATAGGATTCTATCTGTCTGTAGCTCAGTTTCACAGGGCTCTATCTCTGTAGCAGAGTTCCAGTGGGTTCTCTCTATGTTCTGTGTCTTGAACAGAGTTTCACTGGGTTCTGTCTCCTGCACAAAGTTCCACTTGGTTCTTTTTATGTTGCACAGAGTTCCAGTTGGTTCTCTCTATCTCATGCACAGATTTCCATAGGGTTCTATCTGTCTGTAACTCAGTTTCACATGGTTCTAGCTCTGTAGCAGAGTTCCAGTGGGTTCTCTCTATGTTCTGTGTCTTGAACAGAGTTTCACTGGGTTCTGTCTCCTGCACAAAGTTCCACTTGGTTCTTTTTATGTTGCACAGAGTTCCAGTTGGTTCTCTCTATCTCATGCACAGATTTCCATAGGGTTCTATCTGTCTGTAGCTCAGTTTCACAGGGTTCTATCTCTGTAGCAGAGTTCCAGTGGGTTCTCTCTATGTTCTGTGTCTTGAACAGAGTTTCACTGGGTTCTGTCTCCTGCACAAAGTTCCACTTGGTTCTTTTTATGTTGCACAGAGTTCCAGTTGGTTCTCTCTATCTCATGCACAGATTTCCATAGGGTTCTATCTGTCTGTAGCTCAGTTTCACAGGGTTCTATCTCTGTAGCAGAGTTCCAGTGGGTTCTCTCTATGTTCTGTGTCTTGCACAGAGTTTCACTGTTCTATCAGTATAGTGGTTTTATTTAGCAATACGTTCACTGGGTCAGATGGTGACCGTGTTGTGAGTATGCGCATTTAATGGCATAGAACAGCAGTGAGCTAAGAGTGAAGTAATATGAAACACTATTTCTCTGCTGGAATGTGTTTCACCTCGTTTCGGGGCCCCCTGGCGGTTTATTCGGGAACTGTTAGCACCCTCCTACACCTCCCTCACATAACCCCGCCCCTAATAGGCGGAGCCAGCAGGACTGAGCAGCCGCGGGAACAGCTGTCAATTTAAAAGGGGCCGGATCTGCTGTGTAAACAGAAGCACATGGCTAGCCAGCACCGGGTGTCACGTGACCTGAGCGGGGCGGCCAATCAGGACGCAGCAAATGGTGACAGCTCGTGGGATGCAGGAGCAGCTGCTCTGTGAGTCCTAGTGCAAGGTCAGACCATCTCCATCATAATAATAATATATATAGAGCAATGTCAGACCATCTCCATCATAATAATAATAATAAATATATAGAGCAAGGTCAGACCATCTCCATAATAATAATAATAACAACAATAATATTAATAATAATAATAAATATATAGAGCAATGTCAGACCATCTCCATCATAGTAATAATATATATAGAGCAATGTCAGACCATCTCCATCATAATAATAATAATAAATATATAGAGCAATGTCAGACCATCTCAATAATAATAATAATAATAAATATATAGAGCAAGGTCAGACCAACTCCATAATAATAATAATAACAAGAATAATATTAATAATAATAATAAATATATAGAGCAATGTCAGACCATCTCCATCATAATAATAATATATATAGAGCAATGTCAGACCATCTCCATCATAATAATAATAATAAATATATAGAGCAATGTCAGACCATCTCAATAATAATAATAATAATAAATATATAGAGCAAGGTCAGACCATCTCCATAATAATAATAATAACAATAATATTAATAATAATAATAAATATATAGAGCAATGTCAGACCATCTCCATAATAATAATAATAATAATAATAATAATAATAAATATATAGAGCAATGTCAGACCATCTCCATAATAATAATAATAATAATAACTAATATATAGAGCAATGTCAGACCATCTCCATCATAATAATAACAATAATAATAATAAATATATAGAGCTAGGTCAGACCATCTCCATCATAATAATAACAATAATAATAATAATAATTATATAGAGCAAGATCAGACCATCTCCATCATAATAATAACAACAATAATAATAATAACAATAATAATAATAATAAATATATAGAGCTAGGTCAGACCATCTCCATCATAATAATAATAATAATAATAATAATAATATAGAGCAATGTCAGACCATCTCCATAATAATAATAATAATAATAATAAAAAATAATTAATATACAGAGCAATGTCAGACCATCTCCATCATAATAACAATAATTAATAATAATAATAATATAGAGCAATGTCAGACCATCTCCATCATAATAATAACAATAATAATAATAATAATATAGAGCAATGTTAGACCATCTCCATCATAATTATAACAATAATTAATAATTAGTGCATAGTCAGGCTATCTCCATCATAATAATAATAACAATAATTAATAAATAGAGCAAGGTCAGACCATATCCATCATAATAATAACAATAATAATTCCTATATAGAGCAAGGCCAGACCATCTCATCATCATTATAATAATAATAATAATAATAATTAATAATTATTAACAATTAGAGCAAGGTCAGACCATCTCCATCATAATTATAACAATAATTAATAATTAGTGCATAGTCAGGCTATCTCCATCATAATAATAACAATAATTAATAAATAGAGCAAGGTCAGGCTATCTCCATCATAATAATAACAACAATTAATAAATAGAGCAAGGTCAGGCTATCATCTCAGTAATAATAATAATAAAAATAATAATTATAATAAATAAATAATATTCAAAATAATAATAATGCCACTGCATTCTTTATACACTCATTTCAAGTTTCAGAATAATCCCCCCCCCCCAAAAAAAATCACAATTAAATGCATACCTGTTTTTATTGGGGGTATATGTACTAAACAGTTTTTTTTTGTTTTGTTTTTTTAAACATTGAAATGTTTCTTTAAGGAATTGTTAATATTGGTTAAGTGCACAGAGATCAGTCTCAAACATTACCATATAACCCAGTTGTTATGGTAAAAAGCCCTGAATCAGATATCCTTGAGTCTGAGACATGTTAAACGGTCATAGCTGGATTTACCTTAGGTGACCTATCATATCGTTTATGGTTTAGGAGTCTGATGGGTACCACTAGGGCAGCACAAAATAAAGTACGCCACTGGGTATCTATCTGCACCAGAACTGATCAATCCATCTATATTTATCTGTGGAGTCTTGTTCAATGAGGAACAGACCAATTTGTTCAGGCGTGAAAAGGCATTTGTTTCGTTCATACCTGCTGAAACGCATTTGTACAAACGTCTAATGTCCACAGTACACAAACCATTGAAATGGAGTTCCACCTGATATCATTATTGGAATGATGATGCCAAATGTATCAGTTTTTGGACTATATGACTCTGTACATTGAGCTTTACCTCTGAGAACCCATATACTTCTATCACTGAGGTGCATCTTTGCTTTATATTTGTTTTATCATTGGATACTTCATTAATGAAGAATTAATTAAATAAAACCTATGTCTGTGGAGAGAAGTTGTTCAATAAATATTATTTTTCAGTCCTTATTTACTATATATGAGAATTATATGTATATCAGTGCTGTTGTGTTGCATAGATTAAGCCCCCATGCAAACCCTCCAAAGTGTCTTCATGCATTCTATATAAATATATATATATATATAGATATCTTTTTTTTTTAAACAAACTTTTTCTTTCTTTTTATGATTATCTTTTCTTTTTTTTTTTCTTATTAATAATCCTTACTCTTCAAGATAGCGAATGTTAATCCTACATAATAAACAGTGACATCTATGCCATAGCTGTGGATTTAAATCCCGACAATCACGCACATGTCTGTGTTTTGCTCTTGCAACTTTGTTATATATTAATATTTTGTCCTTTATGCCTGGTGCGCCGTGCTCTTAATGTGCAGAGTCTCACACAGTCATTGTGCATCTCCCTTTGAAACTCCGCCGCACACCTGCTCAATACAAGTGGCTGAATACTTATTGTAACAAGGCCCGAGTATCTGCTTGTAACAGCTGCCCTACATTTTATTTTCCTTTCATAATGGGAACAGTCGTCATGGCAACAAAGCCTATACAGAGACAGATTTGTGAGCTCACTCCAATATGTAAATAAGAAATTAAGAGAAGTTTCACTTATGTTGGCACTGTAGATCCCCTCCTTGTTACTATAATAATTAGTACTTGCCAACCTATATAACCACAGAAATACCTCCCATCATTTGATTTCATGCCTGATTATAGGGTATGGTGCACCATGCACCCTAACGCAGTTTCAGAGAATAACCCTTTAAATTCTGGCCAAGATGTTAAAGTAGAATTTTTGTTCATTCAATTTGGATTAAAAGAAGGGTTAAAGTTTCAGCATTTTGAAACAGTGTTGAATCTCACGCAAACAGATCATTAGGAAACTTTAACTGTACTGCGTTCACCATCGCACGGGCTCTTGGCTGATAATAAAAACATGTTGTGGCAAGAATGCACTTCTTTTTCTGCTAAAAACTAGTTCATTGTTGAGCAATCATTGTATCTTTGCATTTGTTGTAGCATTATCAGGTAAATATTACCTGGCAGCAGTTTCCTTCAACTTGGTCCATTTAGTATGATGGAATTTGGATGCTGTGGTGACAAATGTTGTGGTGCCCACAAGGTGCCCATGTCAGTTGAGTTGCAGGAATGTTTCTGTACCAGCCATTTTACTTGCCAATACTTTGATAGCCAGATTAATTCTGATAAGCTACAGCAACATATCTTAAATACACCAGTGGCTGCTAAAACAATGCTTGTGATAAACAGAATCTCTGTAGAACTGTAGAACCTTGTATGAACCAATTCCTTTTGTAAGATTCTACTTAATTGTTTAGATCATATGTCTGTAGTTAGGGCTCTTAAATCTACTATTATCACTACTATAAAGTATAATTTAATATAAGAAAATTTAAATTCTTTATTTAGCAATCAGTAGATATAGATATACAAACCATATCGGACAGTTTGCCGTGTTACTGTACCCATTTTCCAATTAAACAGAACAAATTAAAGCTTAATTCACGGAAAAAAAAAAAACTAGACATACATTATGTATAGTCTTGAAAGGTCATATACATGCACATTTTAAAAATCCTAACAATGGCATACACATATATTGATATGACATGAGTGAAACTCCATCATCCTCAATAAAGATTATAAAATCTGTTTAGGACTGCTATTAAGTGCTGATGTGGTTGTGTGTGTCCAGGAAAGTGTCTCCAATACGGGGAGGGAGACTTCTTATCAAGTAGGCAAACCGTGCATCCCCCATAAAATACCCTCTTTAAAGGTAGTAATTAAAAATTAAATTGAAAAGAAAAGGAAGAAATCCCACCGCAAGACCAGTGACTGCTTAATTTCAATTTCACTCTCTTCTTAACCTAGTGGTTTCCAAACCAGTCCTTAAGGCACGCCTACCAGTCCGGGATTAAGGGATAACCCAATTAAATCTAAGGTGTTTTAAAAAACAAAACAAACAAAAAAAACACTTTGGCACAATTGGGTAATTCCTAAATCCTGAACTGGTAGATGTGCCTTTAGGACCGGTTTGGAAACCACTGTCTTACCCTTCATCTTCTCCTATGGGGCCCAAACCGACTGCCTGCATAGTGTTATGTATCATAGCTGTGAGCTTATCAATTAGATCATTTTCTCTTATTTTTATTTTGACTTTCATCAGACTGGGAACAATGCATATTATTGAGCTTTTTTTATACTTCTTACTCAGTGTATGTAGTTCTGTGGAATTTGTTGAAGCTATACATTTTATTAAGATGTCATAACTCTGGACAATACATATTATTACTATTACATTATACATGGTTTGATGTTCTGAAAATTTGTATTTCCTGCATTCTGCAGAAGACACTTAAACTGTTTTTCAGTTGAGAAAGGTTTTTTTTTTCCTTTCATATTCTAAAAATGATTAGGTGATTCATTAAACATTTATTTCTTGCTCTATTAATTCATTTGCTATTTTATACTTAACAAACTTTAAAAGTCTATAATGGTGGGGGGGGAGGGGGCTGGGCCTGACTGCCAAGATGGCCAGACGTGTTTGTTACCAGCTCCTGCACATCTGAGTTAAACCTACACTTCACTACTAAAATCGACTGATACTCAACCTGGAGCAGATGGAGGAACAATACTAAAGTGAGTGGGCACTCGAGGGTGTCCTTTATCTTGATCTGCATTGTGGAAATCTGCTGTCCGAACACGCGGCCTAGTATGACTAGAGTTTTGGTGAATGCGGGAGGCGGCCGATCTCTCAAAACGGGACCCGCTGTGATCCGTGGCTCGTTTGTCGCCCTGCTACCCCCCCCCTCCCCCCGCCCCCACCTCCCTTTGGACCGGCGGGGGTTATCCTGGTCCCTGCTGGGGAAACTCACCTCACTCAAGCAACATAGTCCCCCGCATCACCACCAGCCAAGTTGTGAAAATAATTTGGCTGCCACTCCTTATCCTCAGGACTGTACAGTACAGGACTGTACATGGAGGGAGCGTTTTGAAGAGCGCTTTGATGCTCTCTGCCAACAGTTCTGGAGATGCATCTATCACCAATAACACACCCCTGCCGAATCAGCTAGGCTAAAAGCTAAAACGAACTCCCAACCTTGTCCTAGACCGGGGTCCCACCTGAAGAAATCTCTGAGCAACAGATCGGGCACACAGAGGGCTTACCGACATGCAGAGCGCCTTCGGACCCATTCTCATATAGCAAAGAAGAGGAGAATCCCATGCCGCATGGCTGCTGATCAACATGCCCTTCGGGCGAAGTGGGGAGAGGACCTCTTACACAGAAGACCGCACACAGCACCCCGGCTCCCACCCTGGCTGGAACAACGGGACAACAATGACCCAGCAATAAACTCTGGCAGCTTCCCACCATTAGGGATCGGATGAAAGGGGACTCATACATGATCAAATCTACACTCACACTGTAAAAGTGCACAGATAGTTTTATTTTTATTTCGGCCTGTTGCCTTACACATTATGATTTCAATGCCTATACCCCGTGATCTCTATGCCAACCATAGTAGTAATTATTTTGTAGTGAAAAACAGGGACCCATGTTTTTATACTTTACTATAATAGCGGCACCCTAACCCTGCTGTCGATTCATATTTGATTTACCTTTTATTGTAACACCCAGCTCTATAGTTATCGTTGTAATAACTACACTCACTTAATCTTTTTTTTTTTTTTTTTTATTCTTTATTTTGTTTGTGCATATAGAAAGGAGTACATGCAAACTTAATATGTCACAGCAGTATAAGCAAGCGTCGATAAACATGTTTAAGGCTGTAAGTGACATACAAGGATAATGCACATTTTTGTAGTAATAGTAATATAAATACAAAAAGAGAAGTCCTGCGCTTAAGCAGGAAGGACTACAACACACATCAGCCCCAATATATAGTAAAAACCAAAGAAAAGAAAATGTTACTTGCGCTTTCTCCTTAATCCCTATGTATATTTAGACAAATGGAGGTCATTTAGTTGCTCCAATGGCCATTGGAGGGATGCCCGCCTGCCAACGTCAAGGCAGACCCCCCTAAGCGGGTCCTAACACTGACCCTTCAGCCTGCTTCCTTGAGCTTCTGGCAAAGATATCTCTAATGAGACAGAAAGGGGTATTTTTTATATACACCCCTTTACTTATTAACCCTTAATAGGGAACACATGGGATGGGCAGCAGCATTGTAACCAGGCTGTGTGATACAAAGTAAATACAAATACAAAAAGAGAAGTCCTGCGCTTAAGCAGCAAGGACTACAACACACATCAGCCCCAATATATAGTAAAAACCAAAGAAAAGAAAATTTTACTTGCGCTTTCTCCTTAATCCCTATGTATATTTAGACAAATGGAGGTCATTTAGTTGCTCCAATGGCCATTGGAGGGATGCCCGCCTGCCAACGTCAAGGCAGACCCCCCTAAGCGGGTCCTAACACTGACCCTTCAGCCTGCTTCCTTGAGCTTCTGGCAAAGATATCTCTAATGAGACAGAAAGGGGTATTTTTTATATACACCCCTGTATATTGGGGCTGATGTGTGTTGTAGTCCTTGCTGCTTAAGCGCAGGACTTCTCTTTTTGTATTTGTATTTACTTTGTATCACACAGCCTGGTTACAATGCTGCTACCCATCCCATGTGTTCCCTATTAAGGGTTAATAAGTAAAGGGGTGTATATAAAAAATACCCCTTTCTGTCTCATTAGAGATATCTTTGCCAGAAGCTCAAGGAAGCAGGCTGAAGGGTCAGTGTTAGGACCCGCTTAGGGGGGTCTGCCTTGACGTTGGCAGGCGGGCATCCCTCCAATGGCCATTGGAGCAACTAAATGACCTCCATTTGTCTAAATATACATAGGGATTAAGGAGAAAGCGCAAGTAAAATTTTCTTTTCTTTGGTTTTTACTATATATTGGGGCTGATGTGTGTTGTAGTCCTTGCTGCTTAAGCACAGGACTTCTCTTTTTGTATTTGTATTTACTTTGTATCACACAGCCTGGTTACAATGCTGCTACCCATCCCATGTGTTCCCTATTAAGGGTTAATAAGTAAAGGGGTGTATATAAAAAAATACCCCTTTCTGTCTCATTAGAGATATCTTTGCCAGAAGCTCAAGGAAGCAGGCTGAAGGGTCAGTGTTAGGACCCGCTTAGGGGGGTCTGCCTTGACGTTGGCAGGCGGGCATCCCTCTAATGGCCATTGGAGCAACTAAATGACCTCCATTTGTCTAAATATACATAGGGATTAAGGAGAAAGCGCAAGTAACATTTTCTTTTCTTTGGTTTTTAGTAATAGTAATATACCAAAGATTTGTGAGAGCCAACTTAAACAGTAAAAAAGGTAAACTATGCTTAGTGCTCCAACCGGTCTATACAAAGCTTAGATTAATAAGTATGCATCAGCAGCTGTATTTTTACAGCAGTAGTTTTATGTGGTAATGTATTCTGGTTGGTCGTATTCGTCAATGGTAACAGTAAAGTAGTATATGAGTGGTCTCGTGGCTGTGTGGTATTGCTATATTGTAGCTGAGGTTTAGCGGGTAAGTCAGATAGGTAGTTGGCTTGACCTCAGGCATCTTGGTAGAGTGTGTCTCTAAGTGGCCACTATATAGTTGGTCTAGTAGGAGGGGGAGCTATGATGCGCTGCAGATTGTGCAGAACTGTGCTTGTGTGCGTTCTTGCGTGTTTTGTGCGATTGCCTTCTAGGTGCTGTGAGAGAAGCTCTGTGACCCCGAGATTGGGGGAGGGGGGGGGGTTGTGTGGTGTCTAAGACCTCCTCTTCATGTATGGCTTGGTGTGATTGTGATTGGTTGCCATATAAGGGTTTATTCCTCAGTAGTGAGGGGGTGTTACCTAAGTAAGGGTCTCGCTGGAGGTGTGGAGCGTGCTGTGTGTGGTCTGCGATGGGGCCCTCTGATCGTTGTGCGGTCTGCCCCTTCCTGCAGCTAGGTGTGGTGTTGCCTGAGTGCTGGCTACTGTTCAGTTTGGTACAAATCGTAAGATCGTTGTATCTCTACGATCTAATGACATATCAACCATAAGAGAGTATATAGCAGGTTAGATAAGCGTGAAAAAGACAAGAGAAAAATTAAATAAATAAATGAATGAATAAAAAAAAAGAAGAAGAAGAAAATACATAAAAAACTTGCTGGTGGTTAGTGTCAGTTTTTATGGAACAGTCTGGTTTAGATGTTCTGCGAGTGTCCCGTTTCTCAGGTGGTCGTGGGGAGCCTGCCGGTGTTCCAAGGCCCAGAGGAGGTGGATGGGCCTGTGGCTGCTCCTGCTGGTCGAAACAGTTTCAGATTGGACACGTCCCAGTTGTGTGAGGCCTTTGGGGGTGGTGCTGTGGACCCGGGTTCCGTGGCTCCCGGTTCCGAGTCAAGTGGCAGTCCCAGTGCCGGGAGCACAGAGTCTATGTCCGCTGGCTCATTTATGCGGATCGTTTTGCTTCTGTGGGAGATAACCAGGCTCCTGGGGAACCCCCAGTGGTACGGGATGGAGTGTTGGCACAGTGCACTGGTTAGAGGTTTGAACCTAGGTGGGCCTAGACAAGTAGAAGGTCAAGTGGGCATTTTCAAAAGAGTAGGAGGGCTGTCCTCTCATCGCTGACATGAAGGCTATTTGTGTGGATCTTGTTTGGAGGTGGAGGATGACATCCCTTGGGGATTCCGCCGGGGCTCTAGGTGCTTTTGGGATGCGGTATATTTAGTCTGTAAAGGCCTGTTTGCTTTGAGGTGAGTATTATGGTCAGAAGCCTCCTGGCGTAGTGTGGCAGTTCTTCGGGGGTCACCGTCTCTGGGATTCCCCTGATTTTAATGTTCCGGCTCCGGCGCTGGTCCTCCATGGCATCTATGCGATTGGTGAGTAATGTCTGTGCTTGTTGGATTTCTTGGGTTTGCTTTTCTATCGATATATATCTTGTGTTTAGGCCCTGCGTGTCCTCTTCCACCTTCCTTACTCGGCCTTCCACTTGGTGTATCTCCTCCCATGCCGTTGCGAGGTCTGACGCAAACATTGCGCGGATATTGTGGAGCAACGCCTTAATGTCTCCTTTTGTGGAGGGCATCTCGTTGTCCTCATCTGAGGAGGGATGGTGTAGACCCCCAGTGTCTGGGAACTCGTGCAGCTCATCCAGGGCCCGTTCTTCCGAGAGGGCAGAGTTTGTTTCGCCATTTTCTTTTGGCGCGGAGTTTCCCGCGGCCTTCGCTTCACACGCGTCTACTCTGTTCGGCTTTTGGCTCCGCCCCCCACACTCACTTAATCTTAACCTACTGGAGCTGTGGTTTTGTAGCGGGTTTCTCTCTCACTGCATTTAAACGCAGAGCCATCTTGGTTATAATTAACTTCCCATATATGTCAGGAGTGCTGTAATAACATACAGACTGACCATAGGACCTCTGTACAACATGTGTGCCTAGCCTGAACACCTATCCTTTAATTTAGCCACCCATCACAGCACTATCATCTTTTTAGCATACTGATGACAGCATAAATCTCCCTCCCTAAACACTATTGCTCAGCCTGATGGGTTTTTTTTTTTTGGGGGGGGGGGGGGGGGTTTATAAAAATGAAGCCATGCAACTGTTATCTTTAACCCTATATTTGCAATGTTAGTGATGCCATACTATTGTTTTCAAATGTCTACAATTCTGTTTGCACCAGCTGTTGTGGCAGTGAAAATCTGCTTGTTAAATCACTGCACGAATAAAATAAGAATAAAAAAAAAAGTCTATAATAATTGGGTCACATGAAAGAGTTTGGTGATTAAGTTTACCCATGCCCCAGATGACTGTTAGTAGCATCAGAACATAACTGAAAATAGTGGCATGTAAATAAAGCTTGCATGCACGTAAACATGAAATGAGCAATACTGGCCTGTCCACCAATCAGCATTTGCAAATGTGTATAGTTCTGTAGCATTGCTTGCATATAATAACGGAGTTCTAGACTGGCTCAAAGTGGGGTCAATGAAGATTCCACACTGTGGACTTAGGTGATCATCTCTGGTGTGTCTGATAAGTAGGTCAGAAAATAAGACCCGGACAAGGGACCCGAACTAAAGCAGTCTTGCAAATGTAAAAGGTAAGCTATTACTTCTTCCTGCGACTTAACAAGGCTCTGCGCATTTGATTTTGACATAGCCAAAATATTGGCTAAGTCTGTCATCTGTTTATTATGAGCTCTCGTTATTTGTTGGCCCCGCCCCCTAAGATCCTCATGTTGAGAGATAGCAGCAACAGACTCAAACTGCAAATGGGGCACCGAGAACCAGACCTTTACTTTAGCTCTTTTTACATGATCGAATGATGCAATGACACACACGGCATCCAGAAACAGAATAAAATTGTGGGACAATGTGCGAAAAGGGCTGTACATTTCTTCATAGTTAATTGTGTATGAAAATATTAGAACTTGCATGTTGTATTCCTATATAACAGTTTGCCACTCCACATGTAATTATTTTTATTAGAGATGAATCATTAATATAGTAGTTTTGGGAATTTTGTTTTCTTACATTAATCATTTTTTTTTTTCCTCCAACATTTATTTTATAATTTTTTTTTTTTAATGTAGTTGTGAAATTGAGAAATCTACCCTAATATTTGATTAATTGGTAATTAAAAACATTTCAGAATCCCATCATTTGTTGCTTTTAAGATATGCGACTGTGCTCTTGTTGAATCGAGTGTGCACACTATGTAAATAAGTCTCCCTGCAAATGCGTATCTATCTCACTAATTAAACTGTTTCTCATTTCACAGGTTGCTCAATGAATCTGTATTTTATCACATTCGAGTGGGAAGGTTAATGGAGGTGCTCACCTGTGCAACCGATCAACATGGGTGAAAAATCCTCTTTCTGCATTGTTTCTTTGTTAATTACCTTCACAGAAGACAGAGGAGTCCATTAGGACAACACTGAGAGATGTCTAATGAGTCACATGGGGTACTGTTAATCACCCAGATAGTCTTAAAGTGCCCTAACATGTAAAAAAAACTACCTAATATTCTCTTCACTTGCAAGAGCAGAAATCATATTAAGTGTATAACTCCCACACAATAAAATCTGGAAAAAGACGAATGTGGGCTGTATGAGTATTTTTTAAATATAATGGAGTGTCATTTCACTTTAAAAATATATTATTTTTGCTGAATAATATCTGCAGGAGTAGTGTTTATCTTGTTTTTTATTTACATAAAAAGTACAACATTCTTGACATGCCATGTACTGTATTTGCAATTTCTCCTGTCGTATCAGCTCTTGTGGACATGTCATTATAATCTCATTTTTATACCACTGCACAACAAAAATAAAGAATGTAAAAATATAAATAAAATTATAATATATATCTGTTTTCATAATGACATATTGTGGTTACTAAAAGACAAGAAGCGTCTTTATAAAGTAACTGTTTAAATCCCTTTGCCACATAACATCCAGATATAAACATCTTGTATCTAGTGTTAAAAGATCCACCATATTTTTTTGGCACACATATCATCATGCTGTTGAACTAACAGTATACGACAACTTTCTACAAGAAACAAACTGCAATTTTTATCCAATTTGTTTAAATAATTGTTTAGTCAATTCGGTATGTGTTTGTTGCCTCCCAAAGGACCACGGTCTAAGATCACTATAGCCTAGCTAGCAGTCATCTAGGGATTGGTTTTAGGTCTGCTTGATTAGAATATGTATTTGTAGTTCAGATGTAATCCTTTTACTGCAGTGTCTCCTAACACCATACTGTCGCCCCATGAAACTTGAGCAGCATTAGTGGAATAGGGCCTTGACAGGGCTTGGAGGCAGGCTTAGGGGGAGAATGGTGGATGGGGATTGAGGATATGATCAGGGGCCGGCCTAGTATAAATAGGTCGGCCATATTAGCTCCTGTCACCATTAATCTTTTTACCAGTTCGAGTTGGTCCCTCCCTTGGGTAGAGTTCTTGGTTGGCCCCATTTAGTCCCAGCAGCGAGGTTAGTTAGGGGAAGGATAGGGGGAGCATGGGGGGAAATTGTCCCTGTTGGAGTTACAGAGGAATTAAGGACGTTTGGCCGAGAGGTTCAAGTTGGTGGGTTTGAGCCAGTCGGAAGGGTAGGGGTATCTGGGTATACCCTTACCAGGAGGCATTAAGTTATGTTAAATTTGATTGGTGTATATTTATGTTGAATTGTATATGTATATCTATATGTCGTTACATCGTTATAAAAATGTTTACAATATGGGTCATTGCCTTATTATTTATGATGTATGGGATATGTATTGTTGATGCATGGTTTGGTGGGGGCGGGCAAGGACTTTTAAAATGTTTCATTGTATATATTTCATATAATTTTGGGGTAAAGGGTGGAGGTGTGGGTTGTTAGGGGTACTCTCCTCCTGTCCAGATGGCAACAATGCACCTGTCATGATTTTAAACCGTTTTGTACAAAGGTCCACGGTGCACTCAAAACATGGCCCCTCTACAAATATCGCTAAATTAGACGTTCCCTTTCCACATTAGAAATATCAGTTTTTGTCTGCTGACACTCTCAGCTAATGAATTATGTGTAAACACGGGCTAATGCAACACTTTAGCGATATCTGTGCTTTGGCGTGGGCACCAAGCTAATTGACAAACTATTTGAAAACAACTGAAATCTGTCCCATGGCATATTCCCAGTCTTAAAGTGGCACTGCTCCCTTCCCCCATATTCACACACAAATGACATAAAATCTTTATGAAATACTCATATTTGTTTTAGTATTTTTCTTAAGCTTGACAAAAAGGCAGAACTATCTTCTGTAAAGCCTTCAGCTGTCACTAGTGATGGCTTAGGGGAAAAAAAGGCTCAGTCTATGGAAAATCCCATGGATGCATATACCCTAAATATCTAGGAAATATGGTGAATATGACAGTCCTAATTATTGTATACCTGTCCTGATTAATGAATCAATTTCATTTATTTTTTTATTTTTTTTATTTTTAAATTCTTTATTTTTGGAGCGCTTGAAGGGTACAAGTATTCTTGCTTTGCCACAACAGTCAAGGCAAGACAGATGTTAACAATATATAGTACAGTGGTGGTATATAGTGTAACTGCGCACATTTTTATGGTTTTTAATAAAGGTACATGTAGAAAACTAAGAGGCATTGATACATATACAACAATAATTCAATTAGGTAACATTTAGCTCTGTTAATTGTCGATTTGGTTGGTAAGAGTGAGCTATGTATTGCTGAAGGTTCACAAGATGCTGTCATTATATATATTGAACATCAATACCTTAACATAAACTAGAACATTTTGCTAACCGGAAACATCCCTGTTAGCCTTTGATTTATTTGGGAAGCGGTCTGCATCATATGCGCTAACAGTAGGAGTGATTAAAAAGGAACAGCAACGCTTTGCGAGTATTCGTGTGGTTCATCGTGAGTGTATACAGTCTCGCTGCACTACATGCGTCTGTTAGTAAAGTGAGATGTATTTATTTGTGTGGCATAAGCCTGCCCGAGTGTCGTGAGAGTGGTGGTGCCGCCTAATTGTTATATCGGAGTGTAGTATAGGTGGTATGAAGTTCGCGGCTGAGGTGGGTGTCCTTCCCTCTGGAGTAGGTGTCTAGATCAGAGCATCAGGTACAAGTGTGGAAGGGGTGGGGGAGAGAGATAGTCTAATATGCAGTCAATGAATGCCTGGATGGTGTCAATGTGTCGTCCGTCCCGTATGAGTGCGGGTTGAGGGTGCGGCAGGGGTGGGTTAGTACAAACATAACAGTAGTAGCATTTAACCATATAAAAAAAAAAAAATTAGAAATTTGAGTCTAACGTATGGTCAGGCGGTCATCAGACCCGATAATGTGGAACAACTGGTACAGTTTCTGGCTGTGCAGAGAAACCTGAATAAGCGCTCAGCCGCCGCTGAGACCCTTTCACCTCTCAGTCAAGTCCCGTATCCTGTGGCTGCGACGGTCCCCGCCGCCCGAGGCACAAACTCCCGGATCGTAGTTAAGTCCACCTGTGACAGGTTTCTGCTTTCATGTGTAGCATTAGGGAGGTGTCCCAGCGATCGCAGGTGGTCCTCTAGCTCTTGAAATGTTTCCGCGCGGAGAGTAGTGTCCCCGGCTGTTATCAGCACCGTGCGGGAGGGACCCCAACGGTATGGCCCCTCTTTGGTGCGTAGCTGCTGCAGAAGTGGACGCAGGGATTGGCGCCACAGGAGTGTGTTCCTGTCATGCCTTAACTATGGTATCCTCTTACTTCCTGGTTCCACGGAGCCTAGCCACACCCCTTTATGACACGGTCTGCCTATTTAATCTGACTGCACCAGCTGATCAGGGCTGGATTATTGAACTACGTTCCTTACTCACAACCCGGCTACAACTTCGTTGTGAAAGCCTCTGCTACCAGACCGGACTGAAAGACTCTGCAAAGTTCCCTTCACCTCTCCTCATCCACGACTAAAGATTAAACACTCTTCATACGCCTCTGAGGAGATCTCGGGAACCAGTGTTCTATATGCCGGAAGCTAAGTAAAACCAATGTGATAAGAGTTGCATCTAAAAGCTGTTATTACCTGTCTCCAAAAGTCCTTCGGTAAAAACAATCCTGTTACAGCTAAACTCAACTCATACTTCATATCAGTTATCTGCATCTGGCTTGCTTAAGTTAAAGTATGGAACAGCTATTGTAATTACTGCTCACCTAAACCGTTAACTCTATTAAGAGACTCTTTATTGATTCAGTGTCTGCAATTTTCTATCGTTTACTCCTTAAAGCTACAGTGCCTGTAATTGTGGACTTCAGTTATCATTTGCTACTTAAAGCTACAGTGCCTTTAACTGTGGACTTCAGTTATCATTTACTACTTAAGCTACAGTGCCTGTAATTTGGAATTAAAGTTTTTACCTTTTACTTTCTTTAATAAATATTCAACTATACGAAATCTGCAGTTGTGTTCCTTCATAACAAATGTTTAAACGTGACAGAATAATCCAGCCATTGTAATGGATCCAGCAGATTTCGATTCTACTATAGCTACGCTGAATCAAAGAGTTAATGCACTAACCCAAAGTGTGCAAGACCTGCAAGTTACTAATGAAAGACTTCTCACTTATATCAGAGATTTACAAACTCATACTCCTCATACTACTCTGCACTCGGCTAGTGATCCTGCTGTGTGTAACCCTGAAAAGTTCTATGGAGATCGTTCCAGATACAGGGAGTTCCTCAACTCTTGCAAACTTTTAATTGCTTTGAAACCTAGATCCTATCCTACAGAAAGAACTAAAGTTTGTTCGGTTATTTCCTTTCTAAGAGGTGAACCTATGTCATGGGCTCATTCCTTTCTGGAAAACGATGACCCCATTTTAGATTCACTAGATGAATTTTTTGAAGCCATGTCTCTTCTCTATGAAGATCCTAACAAACAAGCTACAGCTGATTTAACAATCAGAACACTACAGCAAAGAAATAGACCCGTTGAAGATTACATTGCTGAATTCAAAAGATGGGCTATAGAAACGCAATGGAATGACATCACATTGCGCAACCAGTTTCGAATTGGTTTATCGGAAGCTGTAAAAGATGAATTATCTAGAACAGAACTCCCTACTAATTTGAACGCTCTAATTCGCCTATCAATCAGCATTGACAGAAGATTAAGAGAAAGAAAGGCCGAAAAAGCCCTTTCACATTCAAAAGACCGCAAACCTTTCACTCCCTCAAAAGCTCCAGATAAGACTTCCATACCAAGTGAACCTATGGAAATAGGGGCTCCAAAGCCTCCTGACAACCCATCTGAACCAATCGAACCTATGGAAATAGGGATAATAAGAAGTCCCCTCACTCCTGAAGAGAAAAATCGAAGACGTCAATTAAACCTATGCATGTATTGTGCCTCTCAAGTTCATTTAGTCTCTGATTGTCCTTCATTGAAACGGATAAAAGGCAGAAGGCAGTCTCATGCCTCTTCCATCCTAAGTGTACTTCCCTCTACAGCAAATACTCAAATGTCCCCTATCGTTCTTGTATTACAGTGGGACAATAAAAGAATTATAACCAAGGCTGTTATCGATTCCGGTGCAAATGGAGTATTCATCGACTCAGCCTTTGTAACAAAGAATAAAATTTCTTGTGTTCGTAAAAGAACTTCTGTACCTGTTAAAGTGATTGACGGGTCCCTCATCTCATCGGGACCAATACTTCATGAATCCATCCCTCTAAAAGTAACCATCAATCATACTCATACGGAAAGTCTTATATTTGATGTCATCTCATCACCATTTTTTCCTATTATATTAGGGATCAACTGGTTAAGGAACCACAACCCTCAAATCTCATGGTTTCCCTTCTCTCTTGCATTTGATTCTGATTATTGCAAGAAAACATGCTTGCAACGTATTCCAATTCTCCAGTCTACGAAAGAACCAGCTAAAACCTCATGTTGTTCTGACACCGAACTGGAGTCTCCTCCTCCTACAGTCATTGGAATCCTATCTTCTCTTATCGACGACGTTAAAGGTCTCAGTGAAGACGCTCTTGAACTTCCTAAATCAAGTAAATTATCCAAGAAAAACGGTCTCTACTATTTTAAAGACCGGATTTATGTACCTCCCTCTTTCAGAATTAAAGTACTTGAAATTATTCATGATTCTCCTCTGGCAGGTCATCCAGGTATGAAAAAGACCCTTGAATTGTCTAAAAGATACTATTGGTGGCCTCGTCAAGACCAAACTATTGAATCTTATGTCAATTCCTGTTCTGTATGCCAAAGATCCAAACATGTGTCCTTGCTAAAGTCTTATCATCCTGACCCTTTCCAAAGAAATGTCACTACTTCTCCTGATCCCATATTGGTCCAGGGTGAAGAAGAATACGAAATTCAAAGTATACTGGATTCAAGGATCCATCGTGGCTCCTTACAATACCTCATCAGATGGAAAGGATATGGAATTGATGAAGATACATGGGAAAACTCCTCTGTCGTTCATGCTGACAAATTGGTTTCCAAAATTCACAAGCGTTACCCTTCTAAACCAAGTCAATAGCACCCAGAGGTTGCTCATTAAAGAGGGGGTACTGTCATGCCTTAACTATGGTATCCTCTTACTTCCTGGTTCCACGGAGCCTAGCCACACCCCTTTATGACACGGTCTGCCTATTTAATCTGACTGCACCAGCTGATCAGGGCTGGATTATTGAACTACGTTCCTTACTCACAACCCGGCTACAACTTCGTTGTGAAAGCCTCTGCTACCAGACCGGACTGAAAGACTCTGCAAAGTTCCCTTCACCTCTCCTCATCCACGACTAAAGATTAAACACTCTTCATACGCCTCTGAGGAGATCTCGGGAACCAGTGTTCTATATGCCGGAAGCTAAGTAAAACCAATGTGATAAGAGTTGCATCTAAAAGCTGTTATTACCTGTCTCCAAAAGTCCTTCGGTAAAAACAATCCTGTTACAGCTAAACTCAACTCATACTTCATATCAGTTATCTGCATCTGGCTTGCTTAAGTTAAAGTATGGAACAGCTATTGTAATTACTGCTCACCTAAACCGTTAACTCTATTAAGAGACTCTTTATTGATTCAGTGTCTGCAATTTTCTATCGTTTACTCCTTAAAGCTACAGTGCCTGTAATTGTGGACTTCAGTTATCATTTGCTACTTAAAGCTACAGTGCCTTTAACTGTGGACTTCAGTTATCATTTACTACTTAAGCTACAGTGCCTGTAATTTGGAATTAAAGTTTTTACCTTTTACTTTCTTTAATAAATATTCAACTATACGAAATCTGCAGTTGTGTTCCTTCATAACAAATGTTTAAACGTGACAGTTCCTGGATAGGTCCGGGAAAAGGAGAAGCGAGGCGCCCTCGAAGGCGATGGGCGTTTTACCTCTCACCGCAGCTTGGAAGATGGATTTGTCCTGTATAGAACTGAAGCGGAGGATGAGGTCTGGAGTAGTAGAGGCTGGAGCATTGGGCGGTTTGGGGAGGCGGAACATACCGTCTATTCTTATAGATTTGGCCTGTTTTGGAGGCAGATAGGCCGCCAGGAGTCTCCTGACGAAGTGAGGTAGGTCTGACAGTCCCACATGTTCCGGCACTCCCCTGAGCTTTATGTTGTGCCTTCGCCTCTGGTCTTCCATGCTGTCGAGTCTGCGGTCGGTCTTTAGCCGGTGTTGGTCTAGCGTGGCCAGCCCCCTTTCTACCACCGTGAGCCGGTTATCGTGCTCGCTTTGGGCAGTGTCGAGTTGGGCCAGTTTGGCAGTTGTGTGTTCTGCCGCCTTTTTGAGGGGGGCTAGGTCAGCCGCCAAGTTCGTGCGGAGTTCCGCCAACATCGCCTTGATTTGCGCGGCGGTGACCGGGTCTCGGCCTGTGGTGGCCTCCAGTGGGGCCTGGTTTTGCTTCAGGGCCGGAGTGGTCTGTACCAGCGGGGCAATGGCCATTTCCTCCGAGGAGTACGAGGAGCATTCGTCCGCCATCGCCATCTTGTCCCATGCGGCCCTCTGTGAGCTCCGGAATAGGTCACCGATGTCTCGGCCCGGTGGGCTCTTGTCTGGCTTAGATTTTTTATTTTTACGGCCCATTCTCGTTCCTGGAGTCAGGGTGTCTCTTTTTATGAGGTTATAAGGTCTTTTTTTGGTATTTTCAGCTGATTTCGGTCAGTTTTGAGCGGAGCTCAGAGAGTCTGCTGCCATCCAGGTTCGCTGCTAGGCTCCGCCCCCCCAATTTCATTTATTATTGCACTGTGTAACGGATCACCTGGCACCCCGACTTGGTACCTCCGTTAATGGATGCTCCTAGTGCTTCCTGAGGACTTCAAGCACTCTGGCAGACACCACAATCACCAAATCCGAGAAACCTTTTAAATTCTCCCAAGCATATGAATGCTGTAGACCATTGAATAGGAACCATACGAATAGGCTTGTACTCCTAGCAGTCAACTGGAACAGCATGCAATAAATCCTTCCCCCAATAATGAGACGACACTTAACTTTGAGGGTAAAACAGGAACCCTGGACTGGCTCATCCAGCCTGGCTTTTATTACAATAATCCACATACAGGCCACACCCAGTGGGAGACATAAAATAACCAATCACATACATGGTTCAGCCCACACATCCCCTCCCCTCAGATAACATTAAACCCAATTATCCGGTACACCTTTTCAGCCAAGTTCTGGATGTACCCCAAAAACAGGGGGTACACCTTTAAATCCAGCATCGCTGGATAGCCCTTATTCAGGGGGGAAACATATCCAAAATTCAAGTCATTCGGATGAACGGTTCGGGAGATATGGGGTTCCAAAGATTTGACCGACCGCATGGGTAAAGTATCCGAAAACAGTTCCATGCATTTTGGCCCTGCGGTCGGTCACAAACAAGGGAATGAAAACAGACGAATTGCCTGTGTTATAGAGCCTGGAGAGGGTTTGAATGAATTCCCTTGTTTGTGTGGTTCTTTCTACCGAACGGCGGGTCATTCGGTAGTTTCTATACGAATTTCTGGAAGTATGGAGGTCTCAGCGGTGTTTGCCTAGTCAAGTGTCCGATTTTAGTTCCAGACACACGACGGCAAAACACCGCTGTTCGGTAGTTTAAGATGGCCGCCGCCACGTGTTCGTTTCCCGAATGGCGGCCACCCAGAGGACAAAGCATACATTACACTGATTGCCAATTACCCGTTTGCAACATTGTTGCAAACGGTAATTGGAGGCACACTTATTCCTGGGTGGTCTGGTTGTTCGGTAGTTTCACTCAATATACTGAATGGAGTGATTCTACCGAACAATCAGCTGAATGCTGCATACATATAACCCAGGTTAACTTAACACACAAATACACATATAATATTACAGGCAGTACACTAGAATATGTATCACAGTCTTAAAGGGACAATAGTCCCAAAAGTCCCAATATGTCCATAGATGCTGTTAAAAGGGCCAGTAGCAGCAATATACAGTACAATATGCCCCAAATAACCCAGGGGCCATAGTCAGCAGGTAGGAGGCTAGCAAACAGGCTTCTCCAGGGCCGGGTGGCGAGGTTGGTTTCGCCACACACTGGAATTCTATTTACTGCAGGGCAGAACTTCTACGTAATGAAGGAATGGGTCTATGGGAATCAGGCAAGGATACTGAGAGATGAAGGATCCCATTTAACAGAAATTAGAAGGTGCAAAGGAGAATTGCATCCGGCAGCCTTTAAAACAACCCACACAGTGTCAGATATCTATGGAAATTATTATATAAATACCCGTGACTTACTTATTTTGGGAATATTTAGCCTTCCACAATTTACCTATAATCTCAATTCTTGTCATGATGCATCGCTTGAATTAACAGACATTAAAGATGACTGTATCTGATGGAGAGGTTTCTGCCAGAGATGCATAATGTAGTGCAGGCTTTGTATTAAAATGATTAATTGTCCCGAGGAAACACATTGAGCAACTGAACCTTCAACAATATGTCATGCAGATGGCTCACGTGATCTCGCTCTGAAAACTGTGGCTGTTGTGCATGGAATGTTCAAGTGAGCCTTTCCAAGGCATCTGTGCATTAGTTAACCCTTCGGAGAAAGGGTAAAATTAAATTGGCACATCTACGTAAGCAGCTTCTTTAAATAGTCTCCTAGAAAAACAAACAGGAAGCCATCCAATTAGATTCTATAAGGCATCATTCAACTGAAGCCACAAGTATGTACAGCCCACTCCCACTTAACCTTTGCAGTTAAAATGCACAACGCAAGTCTAGCGGCAGGAGTTGAGCCAAATATATTTATGGGACTTGATAATTAACGCAACCTGTAACAGCCTGAGAAGAGGCAATTTTTGTCTAGCAGCATCTTCGTTAATTAGCAAGTTTCAAAGTTAATGGGGGATAGTTTAATTGCATGAAGCATGGGTAGGCCACATGTCCTGCACCAAAACAATCTAGAAAACATAAATAAGATTAAACTAGGAGGGAATCAGGAAAACCAGAGAAGTTTTTTTGTATTTAAATAAGCAAGAAGTATTTAATGGGTCCTACGCACTCCTAAAAAAAAAAAAAAAAAAAAAAAAAAAGAAACCCCCCCCACCCCCCCCCAATACAACTGCAAACATGGTTATATCAGAGTTATCAAAATTAGAAAGTTAATTCCAAATTCTAAGTCAATACAATTGGCTGAACTTGCAGATCGGCTATTTTGTTTGAAAATGGGAGTTTCACACTTATTGGCTTTTTATTCTATCGCACCAGTCACAGTAATAGTCTAGTGGAGGATATCATAGCCAGAGGTTAATATAGAGATGCCACTGCCGTACCCTTGTCTCTGTGGAATGTACAGAGTCGCTTGCAATCACTATGTAAAATATGCCCATTTGACTTAAGGCGGAAAAGTGTAAACTATATTAAGAGCATAACAATTTATTTACTAGCAAAATATATACATATATGAATTTTGGTGCTCTATAAAAAGGTTTCACATTGTGATTTATGCATGGCCAATTTACTTTTCAAAGTAAAAGCTTTTAAATTAGGCAGGCCTAGACCAAGTCAGCACTGTATGTGTATCTATTAGTACTGAATATAGCCGGATTCTTGTTACCAGGCTCAATATACCATTTGGGACACAGACACACACAGTTTTCTTTTTAAAAAAACACTGCTTCTTTATTGAAAAATACATATTTAGCAGATTAAAAAAAAAAAAAAAAAAAAAAAAGTCTTAAAATATTTAAAAATAAAAAAAAAACACAACATATGCATCAGTTCATAAAACATACTAGAATAGAGAATTGCACTTTTCTTCGTAGCAAAGTTTGTGAGTTCAGTGTTTAACATTGAGCCCATACATTGGTAGAGCAGCTAGATTTAGTCAAATATTATATAGCAGCAACCAGAACAATGTGCTCAGCACACAGTTTACTAAACATAAAGTGCCCTTTGAAGCAAGTAACGTCCCTTGACAAGAAAAAGTTCTTTGATAAAACGGGCAAGTCCACTCCAAAAATATATATAATAAAAAAAAACAAAAAAAAAAAAAAACATATAAACAAGTCACATATAAAAAAAAAAAATGATGATAAAGTGCAGAAATCCAAGGATTTTAGTTTCCTATGGATACGTCATGAGGCTTCTTTTCACTTTGTGGAAGGGTTACATTGGAATCTGAGAGCAAATTTATGCTGGTGTTCTGCTCAAAGCTCACATCTGAAGTTTGAGCCGGCCCCACCAGTAGACCTCCGTAATGAGGAATTTGCGGATCCCAAAATACTGTAAAAAAATTCAGAGATGCCCTGAATTGAGCCGTTTCCTGCATTTCCAAGTATGCCTTATACTTGTGAGATTGTTCCTGAGAAAAAAAAATAAAAAAATTGTAGATTTTAACGGTAACACAATTTAAACAAGAAAGCGTTCATTTATTTAAAACAAATTAAGAGTTAGATCCTCTCTCTGAACATAATTGTTTACTTATTAATTATTTTTTTTATATAAGAATATACATTTTTATTTAAACAATTTTATGGCATTCCCAAATGGAAGCTAAATACAACAGACACAGGAATGATCAATTGGAACCAGTCTCTAGATGTGTGGTCATCCACTTTTATAGATTTGCATGGTCTACTAATAAGCTGGATTGTCCACACAATTTAACATCATATATTGCCAAGGTAACATCATGAAAGTTTGATCAGTGTGAAAGCTTTGCACAGCCCAGCATTTCACTTCAAGCACTAGATTTCAAATGATTGTTAAAGAACCTTTATATCAATCCAAGATTTTTTATCTACCCAAGGGCAATAAATTATCTGTGCTTTTTAGAACTCAGTTTTTGAATAACGTACGGTCACTCTAACCCCTTAAGGACCAAACTTGTAGAATAAAAGGGAATCATGACATGTCACACATGTCATGTGTCCTTAAGGGGCTAATCTAGGTCATACTACTAGGGGTTCCCCAGCCTGTGTCTAACCAAACAACAGGACAAAAATCTTACCATCTTCTGCAAGGCGTTCACGTGAGTCTGTTTGTTGTGCAAGTCGTCAATGGAGACTTCTTTCAACGGCTTTAGAGTTGAGATCCCAGTTGCCTTTATTGTCATTGCAAAGGGTACTACCCATGTAATGCAGTTCGACAACTCTATGCTACTAAGACCTTAAATAAAAAAAAAAACAAAAAAAACCAACAGATTAGTATTTAAATAAAAAACATCTTTAAACTTGCATACACACAGCTCTGCAGGAAATATCTACACAAGTCTCACAAAGAGGAGTTAGTCCAGTAGGTGGATAGATGCAAGTCATTCAAAAAGGGACATGAAGCACCAAAAACCACCTCATCTGACCATCTAGTTGTTTTGGTCCAAAGATCCCTTTAAAAACAATGCAGTTCCTGAGAAACAACACTGTTTATGTGGTGTCTACACTACTTCCTTATTAAATTCCTTAGATTTTTAAAGGTCTCAAACATTCGGAGGCATCGCGCACAGCATGATGCAATTAAAAAAAAAAAAAAAAAAAAAAGCCCCAAATATTTTTTTTAGACTTTAAGTGCTCCTTTAATACAGATCATCAAAACCAAAGCTCAAATTGTGGGCAACAAGTACAAAATTGTAAAATAAATATTGATCCAGTTCAATTGTTGTCACGACTAAAGTTTTCTTTGAAATTCAGTGATCAATTCACTTTAACTTGGTGCATAAACCCCTAAATGCCTACTGAAGCACACAAAATGACAATACTTCTTAGGCAGGTGGACTTAATTTGTTAACACGTAAACATTTGGTCACATACCTGAAACTTTCTCCACCAATTGCAAATCAGAAAAGTGATATAATGCCGCAGCAGCAAGTGTACGGCGAGGATATTGCAAGCTGTCAATATCGAGAACACAGATATCTAAAAGCTGGAAACAAGAACAAAAAAAAACATGTATTAAAAAATAAATTTTTCATCCAGATTTTGCTAAACAGAAAAACAAACCAATAACATATTGGGGCTGTCAGAGGAGAAATGCTTCAAACTATAGCAGATAGTGTTTAGAGGTGTAGAACTTTAATAGTGTGAGCTTATGGTTACACTGTCCTATATATAAACACAGTGAACCCACTATTATCTCACCACTAAGATATAGGGAAGTAAAACTAGAAAATGTTACATTTCGCTGCATATTAAAGAACTTACCTCTGTTATTTGTGTGTACATAGACCACGGATATTTTGGCGTGAGAAATTCCTCCGGTGGAGACTGATTCGCAAGTTGCATGTAGACATTCAGCCAAGAAATTACAGTCAATGGATTTAAACGCCAGCAAAGTGCCTGGTTAGATCAGATGGTAGAGATTAGGCAAATTATAAAAATCAAATAAAACGTTTAAAAACTTGAACTTTTTTTTCCCTTCTCGGTTTTATGACAAGAGACTTCTGGTTTTGTCCTTTGTGTACATAGATTAAAAGTTCTAGATTATATAGGGTTTACTACAATTTTTAAGACTTCCTCCCAGATCACACGACTGTGTTTAACCGGTCTTATTGAAAAATGATACAGCAAGCATTCCTTTAAAGGGACACTATAGTCACCTGAACAACTTTAGCTTAATGAAGCAGTTTTGGTGTATAGAACATGCCCCTGCAGCCTCACTGCTCAATCCTCTGCCATTTAGGAGTTAAATCCCTTTGTTTATGAACCCTAGTCACACCTCCCTGCATGTGACTTGCACAGCCTTCCATAAACACTTCCTGTAAAGAGAGCCCTATTTAGTCTTTCTTTATTGCAAGTTCTGTTTAATTAAGATTTTCTTATCCCCTGCTATGTTAATAGCTTGCATCTGTTTAAAAGGGAAACCATTTTTTTTTCCATGCAGGCTCTGTCAATCATAGCCAGGGGAGGTGTGGCTAGGGCTGCATAAACAGAAACAAAGTGATTTAACTCCTAAATGACAGTGAATTGAGCAGTGAAATTGCAGGGGAAGGATCTATACACTAAAACGGCTTTATTTAGCTAAATTAATTTAGGTGACTATAGTGTTCCTTTAACAGCAAATGATCTACAGAGCAGCTACAAATGGATACGAGAAGCACTTACATTTGATATTTGCAAGACTGGGAGAATGGGTACCAATGGTGGGCAAGGCAGTGTTCGATTAAGGTGTACCTGTAATTAGAACACCTGATGCATGCTTATATAGAGCTGCTGAATGAATCCTTTGTGTGCAAGACTAGCACAATGTTCTTTACCAGGAGAATATATGGAGCCAGCACAGTGGTGTGGGGTAGGGGAATGGCATCCTGTTTTGTGGAAGCATTGCTGTGCTTCCCTGTAGGTCAAAATGAGGGACACTGCAGGTGCTATAACAAGTGAAACAGTATAAACCAGGGTTGCCCAGGTAGATCCCTAGAGGTTTTAAAACTACAGCTTCCATGATGCTTTGTCATTCTAAAGACATGCAAAGCTTCATGGGAGTTGTAGTTCTACAACAACAGCTGTGGATCTACCTTTTGGGCCCCTGGTAAAACATACAACTGGGGTGGGGAGGGGGTGTTTTATTAATACAAAGAAATAAAATACAGAATGTGTTTAAGAAACCAACAATAAGAGGGAGATGAGTTCTGTGTGCGAAGCATTACATTTAGAAAAGCCGTGCTTATCAAACCAGTCGTTGATGGCACCATCTACCAGTTCTCAGCCATCTAACAGTATTAAGAAGGTTATTGGAGATTTATTCTGATATCTGAGCACTGCAGCATGACACCCCCCCCCCTGGTTTAATTCACACTGTGGATGTAATCTATAGATTCTGGTATATTTGTAGCACATTTAACTGTACCTATAGACCAGCTGTTATCAATCACAAATAGATATCTAGAACATAAACCAGTTACCTTTAATATGATCAACTCCATGTTGCGAATCTCTTTTCTCGTACAAGCTCGATCCGTAATGAACGCAAACTGATACAGTTTAGGTGGGTAGATTTCCTGAAATCAAATTTTTGACACATAGAAGGTTAAAATGAGGAAACAGTGTTTCTATCCAGTTCACATAACGATTTAGAATAGTCCCCTTGACTAGCCAATAGGAAGTGAAAATTCTGCTCGACAAAGTATGGCATTCTGGGAAGTCAATTCCACAAAGTTTCAGTTTTCCTGGGAACTCTTGTGAGGACCTATACTTGCCCTTCTGTCAAGGTTATGGAACCCAGCTCTTTAAAGAGACACTCACACCATCATTAACAGGTTTATGGTGAAGAAAAGGTGTGGAAACAATACAGTCCCTTTAGAAAAGGTTACCAATACACGTTATAGCTGAACCAAACAATCAATCTATGGTGTTTGGGAGAAAAGGGATAAAGAAAGCAGGCTTCTACCTACCTCACGTTTTGCCGCTAGGAACAGACAGCTGATGCCAATAAGCTGCAGTCTATTTCGGTGTACATTTTCCTGTGTTGCCATGAACCTGTCAAAATACTCCTGAGCCAAGTAGTAGGTCTCTCTCTGCAGATTGTGGAGTTCACAAACCTAAAAGAAAAATTGCAGAAAGCTCATGAGATCACACGGTTCATGCAAAGACAGTAGAAGATTTTTACATTTTAATGAGAAAAACCACATAAGTGCATAAACCATGACATTCACTAAAAAGCATATTCTCCATGATTGCCTTGAAGTCTGAAACCTAGGCATGGCCAGATTAAGCCCTTAAGGACACATGACGTGTGTGACACGTCATTATTCCATTTTATTCCAGAAGTTTGGTCCTTAAGGGGTTAAGGAGAAGGCAGCCACATAGAACCTTTGGAGTTTCCTCTGTTGTGGATTTGATTACCAGGCACTATATTACCGTCATGGGACACAGTGTGAAATGATTAGTGCAAATCTGTAACAAGTCATTGGTCTCTTCCTACAAACGTTCCTTAAATAAAAAGCTTGACATTGTGTTTCGTATGTACCTCCATGAGCCAGTCCAATAAAACTGCTCTCATACGTGTGTCCAACTCTGGGTGTTTTTTTAACCAGTTGCTGGACCTCGGGTAGTCGCGATCTTGTTCCACCATATTTCTCCACACTTCGTCTCCATCAGCAAAGCTAAATATGGAAAACAGAAGCACATTCTTCAGATCAGCAAGAGTATATTAATCTGGAATAAGTTTGTTTAAAATCTCAAAGGGAGAGGTTTTTTTAATGATGTATATTTCATTTTTTTAGGTTTCATTTTTATAATCTGGTTAAGCAACCATGTTGGCTCTATTATCTGGCAAGTTGCTCAACTTAACCTTCCTGCTGCTGTGATTGCTTTGTGTAAAACTGCAGCAGCGGGCAAGTCATGTTAAGCAGCAAATGGTCATTATACAGTAAAGTCTGACTAAACAGCTTAGCCAGATTAAAAAAAGATTTTTTTTTTTTTTTAAATAGAAAAATCAGAAACAAACCAAAACATCAATGCTAGAGGCAAAGAGCAGAAACATATGATGTCTTGATTAAAAAGGGGTCCCAGGCTAAGTGGGTGAGTTTAGTCTGGTTTATTAGCAAGAGGAGTACCTTAAATTTGGAAGGGGTGTTGCATTGATGCTTGCAAACCTTATATTCGGAAAGCATGGCACTACGATGGGGAAACAAGCATATCTTGGTGGTGGTGGTGATGATAAACTGCAAACATGTTTAAGAGGCACAGACTTCGTTGAAGCAACCTGAAAAAAAAAAAAAAAAAAAAAAACACATTAAAAAAAAAACAAATTAATGCAAACATCACCTTTTGGTGAGGGACAAGGCACAATTATTATACTTTATTAATAAAGCGCCATCACATTCTGCATGCGCCGTCCATGGATATATGCAGAAAGACCATTCAATAGAACGAAAAGACAAAAAAAAAAAAAAAAAAAAAAAAAAAAAAACACACCACACACCACACACACACACACTATTCCCGTGGGAACGTTCAATCAAGAGCAGGAATAGCCAACCTTCAGCACTTCAGATGCTTTGCACTACACCTCCCATTATGCTTTGCCAGCTTTGAGTATAAGAGCATTATGGGGGATGTAGTGCACATCATCTGGAGTGCCGAAGGTTGCCTACCCCTGACCTAGATGCATAGGAGGGGTGACAAACCCCAAAAGCTCCCTCTGTAATACTTAACTCCACTCCTCCCACAATGTCATGTAACTGATGCGCATGCATGAGGAGCACATTTAAACATTTTCCTACGGGTGCCTCTGCATCATGCGAACGGTAATATTTTACCTTGAATTATTAAAATGACAGGACAACTGCACCCAGCACACTAGAGTGGTCATTTAAATGAACACAGTAGTGTCAGGAATACAAACGTGTATAGCGGACATAGGTGTGAAAACAGCGTTTAGGTTACAGGACTGGTTGCAGAGCATCGGGACTCTGAACGTCAGTGCTGCATATTGTGCAGCAATGACACACAAGAGCACCTCTTGTGGCAGTCTGAGTGACTGTCACTAGAGGTGTAACTAGCCAGCAATGTAAAACACTGTATTTTCTCTGAAATTAAATTACATTAAAAAGGCCTGCGGAGACAAGCTGTAGACACCAGAACCACTACATTAAGCTGTAGTTGTTCTGGTGACTATAGTGTCCCTTTGAGGAAGACTTGATGGCAATAAGTGAATTCAAAAGGAAATGGGAGGTCTGGTGCTTGTTTGTTAATTTCCACAGACACAAATATTTTATTAGATATTACTAGTTCTTATGTCATAAATGTATTTTCTAATTTCACCCCTGTATGTAAATACAATACAGAAAATATATAACATCAGATTTTGAAAACAATACACAATGGAAGGTTCTCAGCACCATAACCACTAAAGCAGTGTTTCCCCAACCAAGTCCTCATGGACCAGCAACAGTCCAGGATTTATGCATTACCCAGTTTTATTCCACTTTAGTGACCCCCTCCCTCGTTTAGCTGATCCCAGTAGTCTGGGTGCAGTGTCCCAGGTCCCTTAACCCCGCAGTGGTAATCATTGCAGTTTTTTAATAAAACTGCAATTATTACCGGCCAGGGTTGACTTCACCTCTGGTGGCTGTCCACTAGACAGCCACTAGAGGGACTTCCAGGTCGTTGGGCGGCTTGGTGACGCTGGACAGCCACACGCTATGCAAGAGGGCATCACTCAACACCCTATAGTAAAAGCATTATACAATGCCTTCCTATGGGATGGGGGGGGGGGGGGGGTTAAGGGACCTGGGACACTGCACCCAGACTACTTCAATGAGCTGAAGTGGTCTGGCTGCTATAGTGTCCCTTTTAGCAGGTGTTGGCTCATTGGCTGAGATTGATCAAGTAGTGGAGTCAGGGAGCGGTAAGAAATCAAACAATTAGAAAAAAAAATTTTGATTCCTTTCAATGGGAGGACGACGATGCCAGGGCACTGCTGGCACCATAACCACTACAAAGAGCTGGAGGAGATTAGTGAGTTCCTTTAAATACTAGACCCATGCAAGCTGTATTTACCTGGGGCTCAAGTTTCGGCTTTTTTGACTCATCCTGCCAATTAGTCTCATCTGGATCTACCAAAAACTGAATGGAAAAAAAACAAAAAAAAACAGGTAATTAGCGGCTGCAGTCTACTACACAAACCATATACAGGTAATCTTAAAACAGAGCTTCCCCAATCAGTGCAAAACATTCCACCAGATTCCCAGAACATAATTTTCTCCTCGCTCTCATTATTTACTAACCCCTGAAATATAGTGAATTGTAAACATTTGCTATTCAATGGTTAAACCCCTTTGTCTTAACAGGTCTTTACCCTTACAGGTTCTACATGGAGAGAAGCATGGCTTCACCTGTAATATATTATATAAATCCACAGATTTGGGAAATAAAAACTTACTGCAGACATATCGGTCTTCCTCTTTCGAAAAGGAAGACGCCGCTGCTGTGCCTCAAAGTCTCGCCTTTGCTCCTCAGTGTAAGTGCTGTAAAATAAAATAAGAAAGTTTATATAAAAATTACACTATATCATTTAAAAGAAAATAAAAAAAATGATATATATATATATATATATATTTTTTATTTTTTTTTACATTTTTTTTTTTAGAAAGGATGCAAACCTCAATCATTAAAACCAGACACTACTGCCTGGCACATAAACCTACCTTATTGATGGCTTTCCTTGGAGCTGCAAATTCAGCATACTTTGGGCTGAAAAATCAGAAAGAATAGCATTAAAATATATTAGAGAAACAATTTAATGATATCAGACTGATTAATAATAATAATAATAATAATAATAATAATAATAATAATAATAATAATGACTCAGAAAAAAACAAAAACAAAAAAAAGGGAGTTGGGTATAATAATCAGCCACACAATACAGCTATCCAGGTAGTATAGTGGCAAGGTTCCCCACAAACTACCTCTATGGACCATTAGCTGTGCCCTCCACCAAATTTAAAGAAGAAGAAGAGCACAGAAAAACTAGCTGCAGCCTAAACATAGGAGAGGGAGGGGGGATCTACCAATATAAAAACACCCCATATCCATTATCTGGGGCTCTACCCCTCACTATAAAAACAGAGAGGGGACATTTGCCCCCCAATTGGAATGTTTAATTATGGAGTGTGAGGATCCATGTGAAATAACAATCATCGAATGTACAGACTGCACCCCAAAATATTGAATGGGGTGTGGGTACCACGTTACAGAGCGGTCCTTACCTACAGACGGGGGGTGTGCGCTATACATATCGCGCAGTGCGGTGTGAGCTGAGGGAGCACAGGGGAGATTGGAGGGCAGGTATGGGGGTCACATTGAGTGCAGGGAGAGTTAAAGATCCATGTATGGTGTCCCGGTCCGGGTCAGGCACGCAGGGGGGGTGCTGTATACACGGTGTCCCGGTCAGGCCCCGGAGAGATGCTGTAAGGCTCTATATAGTGGGTGTCCCGGTCAGGCCCCGGAGAGATGCTGTAAGGCTCTATATAGTGGGTGTCCCGGTCAGGCCCGCAGGGGGGTGCTGTATACACGGTGTCCCGGTCAGGTCCCGGAGAGATGCTGTAAGGCTCTATATAGTGGGTGTCCCGGTCAGGCCCCGGAGAGATGCTGTAAGGCTCTATATAGTGGGTGTCCCGGTCAGGCCCCGGAGAGATGCTGTAAGGCTCTATATAGTGGGTGTCCCGGTCAGGCCCACAGGGGGGTGCTGTATACACGGTGTCCCGGTCAGGTCCCGGAGAGATGCTGTAAGGCTCTATATAGTGGGTGTCCGGGTCAGGCACGCAGGGGGGGTGCTGTATACACGGTGTCCCGGTCAGGCCCCGGAGAGATGCTGTAAGGCTCTATATAGTGGGTGTCCCGGTCAGGCCCCGGAGAGATGCTGTAAGGCTCTATATAATGGGTGTCCCGGTCAGGCCCGCAGGGGGGTGCTGTATACACGGTGTCCCGGTCAGGTCCCGGAGAGATGCTGTAAGGCTCTATATAGTGGGTGTCCGGGTCAGGTTCGCAGTGCTGTCTGCACTCTGTGTCACACTCGCTCTCTCCTGCTGTCTCCGCAGTCGCTGTCCGGGCCACCCGCTCTGTCTGCCAGGCTGTGGATGGCCCTCTGCGGCCGGTTATAAGCCTGCCAGCCCGGTGCCTGGGGCGGGGGCGTGGCCAGTGTGAGACTGGGACGAACTAGCAGCGGATGGGGCGTGTCCTGGGCTAGGGGCGTCCACAACAGCACTTTTAAAGGGGGCGTGTATTACAGGGGGCGTGTCATACAGGGGCGGGGCCTGGGGCGGAAACAGACGGAAGCGCATGGTGGAGTTGGATGTCAACAAACACAATCGGTGGGTGATGGACAGGTCTGTGTCTGTCTGTCTGGGTGATGGACAGGTCTGTGTCTGTCTGTCTGGGTGATGGACAGGTCTGTGTCTGTCTGTCTGGGTGATGGACAGGTCTGTGTCTGTCTGTCTGGGTGATGGACAGGTCTGTGTCTGTCTGTCTGGGTGATGGACAGGTCTGTGTCTGACTGTCTGGGTGATGGACAGGTCTGTGTCTGACTGTCTGGGTGATAGACAGGTCTGTGTTTGTCTGTCTGGGGATCCCCTGCTGTGTTACTGTGTCCTAATTACTAACACTACACACAGTATACACAGGTCCTGCCAGGGAGACAGTACACACATCTCACTGTCAGTTCTCCATGACTTCATACTGGGGGCCAGTGTTCTATCAAAATTCCCTACCCGTGAAAATCACCTACCCTCGTCACTTCCAGTGAGGGGAATCAGCTGGATCCTATGCTGCACATGCTGTGCTAGCACTCCTGCTACTCCTCCACAGCCAGGTCCACAGTTTTATTATAGTTAGTGCATTCACTAAGCTTAGGACATGGGACATTTAGGGATAATGTTAGGGTTCAAATTAGGGTTAGGATTAGGGACTTGTTCACATTTAGTGATATTTAACATTAGGGGAATATCACTAAATGGTGATTTCTCACTCTATTTTAACCCTTACCCCAAGGGTTAGGGTAAGAATAGAGAGTGAGAGAGGTTAGAAGCACTTACCTAACCCTAATTTGAACCCTCACTTAACCCTAAATGTCCCGTGTGCCTAAGCTTAGTGAATGCACTAACTATAATGAAAGTGTAAAACTAATTTTACTTACCTTCCAGGACCTGGCTGTGGAGGAGTAGCAGGAGTGCTAGCACCATGTGCAGCACAGGATCCAGCTGATTCCCCTCACTGACGAGGGTAGGGGGAATTTGATAGAACACCAGCCTGTTATATGGTGCCTTAGGGCAATCAGCTCCTGTACAGTGACCTGGCCTCTACACAAGGGCCATGTATTGGATGAAGGACCCTGTATTCAATGAGCATCCCCCCTGAGAGTGTGGTCAGCTCTTTAATGGTTTTTTTTTTATCAATAAAAATAATTGTATTTATTAGAGTGTGTCTGGTGTTGCCACCATTAGTATCTGCTTCAAACAGCACTCAGTGTCTGCAAGTAAATAAAAACTAGGAAATATAATGTACGTAATAAGCCAACAGGTTGTCCAACAACTCTTATACAGACCTGTGAAGTTTCTTTGGTAGCCCAAGTGCCTTTTCCAGAAGTCAAGAAAAAAACCCAGAAAGCTCCCAGACAGTGTTTACATCCACCATTGTCTCAGCTCTTGCTACTCTTTGTTTTTTCATTGTCCTACTCAAATAAATGACCCTCCCCCTCTTAGTCCTTAATCCTAACCATGTTAATTCTCCCTATTGCCTTGTTAAAATGCAGCCCCACCCTGTGATTCCCCCTACTTTCTCTCCCATTTCTTTTTAGTTTTTCATTAGTATTTACTCCTTGCCCCCTCCTTTACATCAGCTTGTACTGTAAAAGTCAGTTCCCTGTTCCTCCTTACAAATTAGTCTCTTTGGTGTCCATTAATTGAGAGCCCTCTGTAAATCTCCCTACTTGACCGCTGCCTTTTTCTGTTGATATTAGTGCAAGCTGAGTTCAATTATTTCTTGAAATTATTGTACACCAAGTGCTGTAAGGGGTCTTTCTACCATAACAACAACTTAAAGTAAAGTTTTTTGGGAGGTAGGAATCCATGGGCGCCATCTTTCTTTAGGGTGTTAAACTGCTTTCCAATGGTTTAGCTCCAAAATTGGGTCCTCAAGTGCCCACTGTCTCCCCTTTACTTTGCTCAGTCACTATACAGTATAGAACAAGAATTGTTGCCTGTGATAGGCGGATTATTGTCCTCCCTTCACAAGCAACTGTACTTGCAATGGGCAGCCAGTCAAAGGCTGAGAAAGACCGCTAACTCTGCCCGAGGCTACATCTCCTTATGAGTTAGACAGCTGATCAGAGGAGAAGGGAAGCATTATGAATGGGTGTTTGAGGACCCTAAGTAAATGACAGACCCTAGTGACCCCTGCTCTCCAAAAAACTTATATGAAATGAAGTTGATAAGAGATTGGAGAATGACCTTCTAGTGCACCATGTACACCAGCTGCCAGGATTTATGGCTATCCACTTGGCAGAGTGCATTAAAGGCACCAGTGTCAGAACTGGCGATCGCTAATAACACAAACTAGTAGAATTAATATTTTTCGGAATCGAAGTCTAATCTCACCCAAGTATGGAAAAGTACCTGCTAGGTGCATTGGATACAATCCCTGTATATATTATGTATCGCCCCTTTGCACATGTTTAGTTGCCACCTTGCATGGCAGTATAGGTCAATTCGTGACTGGTTGGACAACCACAGTGGGTTTTCCATGCTGCCCTAGTACAAAGTTGACACCCATGCTATTTAGCTGTCAATTTTGTGACTCTACCCTTAATGTGACACGGTGGGTACTATAATTATTTTATCTCATTGACCTGGTTACAGCAGTGGTTCCCAAACCAGTCCTCAAGGCACACCTACCTGTCCAGGATTTAGGATTTACCCAGTCAAGCAGTACAGAAGGAATGGGCTACTGGGGACTCTCTGTTAGCATTACAATGGTTTTACACTGAATGTAAAGATGTTGCTAGTAGACTCCAGAAACTATACTCACCCTAATGAGATGATTAGATTACAGTGTCCCTTAATTAGTCATCAGTTTGTCAGACTCAAGTTGAAATATCCAATAAACACGACACTTTGGTTTATCCGCTTTTAGCTTCAGAGTATGACTTTTATCCCTAGACATTAAACAATGGTTGGTAATGGTTGCTCAAAACAGATTACATAGCGGTATTCACTAATGTTTGAAGTGTTGGCAATTGAAAGTAAATTTCATATTTTAGGCACAAAAGCAAATTGAAAAAAAAAATTGTCCAAAATTTAAGTTTTTATTTTAGCATTTTTTATTTTTTGACCTTTAGGCAATATTTTTAATGCATTAACTATATGATGACTTAAATATATATACTTCCCAACATTTCATGTGGACAAAGATTAACTCTTTCATTTTAAGGATGTGACCAGAGACAAGTTTGTTTTCAGACAATTTAAGTGAATATTAACAGTTTATGCAACTAGAATGTAATTTAGAACAAGAACAATGTATGTTATTTATACAGACTGACTTCCAAACACATTAATTGTAGTTTAAAGTCACATTACTGGGAGTATTATTGCTGTGGAGCTCTGTTATACACTCAGACACATTACTGGGAGTATTATTGCTGTGGAGTTCTGTTATACATATCAGACACATTACTGGGAGTATTATTGCCGTGGAGCTCTGTTATACACTCAGACACATTACTGGGAGTATTATTACTGTGGATCTCTGTTATACACTCAGACACATTACTGGGAGTATTATTACTGGGGAGCTCTGTTATACACTCAGACACATTACTGGGAGTATTATTACTGCGGAGCTCTGTTATACACTCAGACACATTACTGGGAGTATTATTGCTGTGGAGCTCTGTTATACACTCAGACACATTACTGGGAGTATTATTGCTGTGGAGATCTGTTATATACAGACACATTACTGGGAGTATTATTGCTGTGGAGCTCTGTTATACACAGACACATTACTGGGAGTATTATTGCTGTGGAGCTCTGTTATACACTCAGACACATTACTGGGAGTATTATTGCTGTGGAGCTCTGTTATACACTCAGACACATTACTGGGAGTATTATTGCTGTGGAGCTCTGTTATACACTCAGACACATTACTGGGAGTATTATTGCTGTGGGGCTCTGTTATACACTCAGACACATTACTGGGAGTATTATTGCTGTGGAGCTCTGTTATACTCAGACACATTACTGGGAGTATTATTGCTGTGGGGCTCTGTTATACACTCAGACACATTACTGGGAGTATTATTGCTGTGGAGTTCTGTTATACACTCAGACACATTACTGGGAGTATTATTGCTGTGGAGCTCTGTTATACACTCAGACACATTACTGGGAGTATTATTGCTGTGGAGCTCTGTTATACACTCAGACACATTACTGGGAGTATTATTGCTGTGGAGTTCTGTTATACACTCAGATACATTACTGGGAGTATTATTGCTGTGGAGCTCTGTTATACACTCAGACACATTACTGGGAGTATTATTGCTGTGGAGCTCTGTTATACACGCAGACACATTACTGGGAGTATTATTGCTGTGGAGCTCTGTTATACACTCAGACACATTACTGTGAGTATTATTGCTGTGGAGCTCTGTTATACACTCAGACACATTACTGGGAGTATTATTGCTGTGGATCTCTGTTATACACTCAGACACATTACTGGGAGTATTATTGCTGTGGAGCTCTGTTATACACTCAGACACATTACTGGGAGTATTATTGCTGTGGATCTCTGTTATACACTCAGACACATTACTGGGAGTATTATTGCTGTGGAGCTCTGTTATACATATCAGACACATTACTGGGAGTATTATTGCTGTGGAGCTCTGTTATACACTCAGACACATTACTGGGAGTATTATTGCTGTGGATCTCTGTTATACACTCAGACACATTACTGGGAGTATTATTGCTGTGGAGCTCTGTTATACACTCAGACACATTACTGGGAGTATTATTGCTGTGGATCTCTGTTATACACTCAGACACATTACTGGGAGTATTATTGCTGTGGAGCTCTGTTATACATATCAGACACATTACTGGGAGTATTATTGCTGTGGATCTCTGTTATACACTCAGACACATTACTGGGAGTATTATTGCTGTGGAGCTCTGTTATACACTCAGACACATTACTGGGAGTATTATTGCCGTGGAGCTCTGTTATACACTCCAACACATTACTGGGAGTATTATTGCTGTGGAGCTCTGTTATACAACCAGACACATTACTGGGAGTATTATTGTTGTGGAGCTCTGTTATACACTCAGATACATTACTGGGAGTATTATTACTGTGGAGCTCTGTTATACACTCAGACACATTACTGGGAGTATTAGTGCTGTGGAGCTCTGTTATACACTCAGACACATTACTGGGAGTATTATTACTGTGGAGCTCTGTTATACACTCAGACACATTACTGGGAGTATTATTGCTGTGGAGCTCTGTTATACAATCAGACACATTGAACTAACAGAATTTCAACTAGTTATTACATCTAACACACTCCTTTCTCAATTACAAGCTAGATCAATTTCATACTTTGGGTTTTCTATGTACCATTTTATTTGTTTATTTTGTTACCTTTGAATTATAAATCTCTGAATGATGTTTCTATTCAATTTGCATTTTTCTCTTTAGCAAAAAAGTTGTTTGTGTTTATACGTTTTTAGGCCATGGCATTTTTGCAAGTTTTTGGAAGAGTCCGATCAATTGTAATAGGAATGGTGCATATGAAAGCATTACCAGGTAAGCAATTCAAATTCAATTAAAAAACAAAGAGTTTTGCCTACTTAATATTTATTTTCTTTCATATAATTTAGGAACCCCAGGCTGCAGATTACCAGTGGCACAGATTGTAGAAGAAGCTTGCCAAGAAGCTGAAATCTATAAGAATGCTGGAGTTGTAAGGGTTAATTTGCATCAAAAATCACAAATGTGTGTGTTTCTGGGTTGCCCATCTATATTTCACACTTCACACTTGTATGCATACCTCTTAAATCCCACTGTCCCCCATTCACTACCCATGTATCCTTAATTTCTGGGAAATCTAAATATTTGTTGTGCATGAAAAGATCTGAATTCTACGTGAATAATAATATAATAGTAATGTGGTGGGTTCACTACGTGTCTCTGTGACCAATACAATTTAGTCTACTGTGTGTACATCTTAGAGTAGAGCAATCAGACTCACAGTAAAGAGCATTGTATAGGCATGTATCACAGAGTTCCACAATATTAAAACTCACAGTTGCGTGTGGTGTGTGCAGTTTGACAGAGCTTCTCAATCATTACAATTATTGGAATGTGCAATGTACCACAGAGCTCCTCAGCAATACAATCACAATAGGATACATTCAAATTGTAGCAAATGTACTTATAAACGATGTTCTATAATCGCCTAGCAATCTATCCTGTAATCTAATCCCCTCTACGTCAATAAACACTGAACTGCGCTGAAACAAAAATAAAAGTGCAATGACATCCCAAAAGGGCTGCAACTATTTATGAATTGGATAGTTTTTCCAAAGCAACACTTTTTTGGCTGCATTTTGCAATTTTTTAGTACAGTTCATATACCCCGTTGTGTCCGTCTTTAATTTTGTGTTTTTTTTGTGAAAGATATGCCCATGTACTGTGGCAATAGCATACACTGGTATCAATGTAAATCCATAATATAATGCACATATTCCCAGAATTCAGTGTGTTTAACCTCTCCCCTAGCATTCTGGGATTGAGCCATATGCAGTATGAGAGTTTATGGAGGTACATGCGGCCTGCTGCACAGACCAGTTACAACGTTCGGGACAGTTCTACATTTAATCTGTATATTTCTTTCAAATTTTCCAAATAAAATGCGTAGATTAAACTGTATTTCCTATCTAAAAGCACCCTTGTCATCCAAACTTAAAAAGTTTATTGCATAATATCTGTAATTATTAAATATAATCCGTTTATCAGGTACGGTGTACTTGCCCTGCCAGGAGAATAATCAGTGAGCTGATGCCTGTAGAAGGGAGAATTTAGGCGTTATTACAAAACTGCCACTTGTCATTTATCAAATAATTTCCATAGATTTATTTTGACATGTTGAAGTTGATTAATTAGGGTACACTTTTAAAGGCTGGTTTATAGCTAGCAATGCATTAAAATGGCTCAATAAAATTAGATTTTTGTGGTTGCTTTTGACTTCAAAAATGCAATCAGGAAAAAAACTGAATAATTGCTTTAAATTATTGCAGTTTATGTTAGTAATATTATTACTTCTGTTGGCAGGATGGACTAATAGTGGAGAATATGCATGATATACCATACACCCTGCATATCGGACCAGAGATCACAGCAGTAATGACCAAAGTATGTAGTGCTGTGAGACAGACATGTCCTCGTCTCCCACTTGGGGTTCAGATCCTTTCCTGTGGCAACAAACAGGCCCTTGCAGTGGCTCTCGCAACAGGTAATGTCTCCATTGCATCTTTGGAATGTTATGGAATTGGCTTGTATTAAGGCTGCAAGTTTATATAATTCAACAAGGCCATAGATTTGGCAGAGCTCTTAAAGGGAAACTCCATACCTCTAAAGCACTATAGCTTGCTGAAAAACTTTATGTGTAAACAGTTTGTCCTATTTTTATTTTTTCCATTTTGCAAAAACTGCAGATTTCAATAGAAATGTACACTTTTATGACTTAACCTAGTTACACCTCTTGGCTTTCAATCAGACAACTGGTCTGGTTACTTCCTGGTTCGGTTAGCTTGGTGAAGCTCAGTGGAACTCAGGCAGTTGCTCAGAGCACCTGCTTTGCACAGACTTCTCATTGAGCTGCATCGGGGGTCTGTGATTGGGAACAGGAAATGTGGGCGGGGTTAGAAAGGGAGGGCTTGCAAAGGCAGAAGACAAGAGAACTGCAGCTTTTGCAAGATGGTTTTAGATCTAACCCTAAGGATAAAATGCATAATGCAATGCATGTATGTTTTCATTGGTGGTATATCTGCTAAACAGTGATATTTATTTTGCATTTGGGTAGTGGAGTGTCCCTTTAATTGCTATAGTGGAATTACTATGGAAATCCTATGACATGCAGTTTTTATAAAAAAAAATAAAAATCCTAAATTGAAGAGCTACATACTAACCTCCCCTGATTTACATAACATAAGATTAGTGGATTCATTGTGTGCAGCTACAGCTTGTATAATGTTGAACTGCGCTGGTTCAGTTTGGTATAATACAATACTCATTGTTTATTTCTGCATCACTCCAATTAAACTAGGGGTGCCCAAAAGGTAGATCCCCAGATGTTGTAGAACTATAACTCCCATGATGCACTGCATGCCTTTGGAATGACAAAGCATCATGGAAGATGTAGTTTTAAAACTTCTGGTGGTCTACCTTTTGGGAAGCCCTGTATTAATGCATGTTGAGGGTGGCTATTTCGTTCCAGCTGTGTGTGTGGATATTTGGAGTATTCTCCAGATTGCAGGGATCCCCTTTACAGTTGTCCCAATCATAGGATTTTATTCATCACTGAATTGTAATGAGTTTGAAAATAAATTGTAAACCTGCTGACCGAGAAGTCAAGGCATGCTAATGGAGATTTATCAATGTTAAAAAAGGTCCCTAACGTGCTAAAAGTGATGTGATCGCCATGGAAGTCATTAGAACCAGCATGCCTATTCCATTGGTGATCTCTCCCCTTTTATATTTTTGCACCACTTTTTAGAATAGAACACTTGGTAAATCCCCCCCACTGTATTATGTGTCCTGTTTCTCAGACCAAGTTTTCATGGGTTCTATGTATAAAGTGTAGTTTTGATACAACATTCTAAAATTGAAGCAATGAGCAGTCCATTGGTTTCCATGGTAACAGCTCCACTGTTAGGACCTTCTCCAGAATATCTCTGTCAACATAACCCCCAATATATCCAATGTTGTGGATTTATATTCATCTAGAATATGTGTTTTTATTCATCATTTCAGTGTTTTTCACTGTGAGAATTCAAAGTGACGTCAACATAGCTGGACTATCTGATTCAGTTATGCTTCCATTTTGGATACTTTTGCCTTAATCTTGAAATTCCCTTTGCATTGTCACTTTTGTGAATAACCCTGTATATGATTTATAATCTCCGTATTGTAGAGGTGCACTGATTCCAGTATCGTCACCTCATTTTGTCAGCCTTCCAATTTAAAATAAAATCTGCATGCTTAGGGTTGTGTTTTTTTGTTCAGTGTTTGCACAGTATTTAAATGATAGGATTTGGGCAGCTATCCCCCTTTAACTAAATGCAATTTGTCTTTGAATGACTAATTCAATCAATAGGGTTTACTGGGTGGACCAGTTTTTCTAGTCTTCGTGGAATACTGGTGTTTTATGTAAAAAGAAGACAGGTCAACAGACAGCTGTCTATTTAGTAGCTACATAACTTACAGTCTGGCGCAAGACAAACAATGTATGGCTCGTGCTGGCACAATTGAGTGTAAATGTGTTAATCAAGGGTTGGAAAGTTTTGAAAAATATATATTTTCTAACACTTTTTTGACACCAACATAAACCTCATAGTCCCATAGAGAACAGTTAAAACAGGGGTGCCCAAAAGGTAGATCCCCAGATGTTGTAGAACTACAACTCCCATGATGCTTTGCATGCCTTTAGAATCTCAAAGCTTCATGGAAACTGTCATTTAATACATCTGGTGATCTACCTTTTGGGCACCCCTGAGTTAAAGTAATGTTTTAGACCAGGGCTGCCCAACAGATAGATCCCCAGATGTTGTAAAACTACAACTACTATGATGCTTTGTCATTCCAAATGCATTCTAACGGCATGCAAAGCATCATGGGAGTTGTAGTTTTACAACATCTGGGGATCTACCTGTTGGGCAGCCCTGCTGTAGACATAGAAACATAGAATGTGACGGCAGATAGGAACCATTCGACCCATCAAATCTGCCCAATTTTCTAAATTCTGTCATTAGTCCCTGGCCTTATCTTAAGTCTAGGATAGCCTTATGCCTGTCCCATGCATACTTAAACTTCCTCACTGTGTTAACCTTTACCACTTCAGCTGGAAGACTATTCCATGCTTCCACTACCCTCTCTGTAAAGTAATACTTCCTGAAATTATTTTTAAACCTTTCCCTTCTAATTTAAGACTGTCCTCTTGTTGTGGTAGTTTTTCTTCTTTTAAATATAGTCTCCACCTTTACTGTTTTGATTCCCTTTAGTTTAGACACCCAGACGACTTCATCTCTATGAAGATGCCATGTGCCCCCCTTTTAAACTTGCAGTTGAAAAAATTGCCGTTCTGCATAGTTAGCCTGCCTCTAGAGGCTGTCAACATGACAGCCACTGGAAGCACTTCCAATGGTCACAAGAACATCTGTTTGGTGCTGCATTTTGCTGAACATGTGCGTTAGCCTCCCAATGCTTTTCTTTTGGGAAAGCATTGGATTGGCTGAGATCATTGATCTTAATAATCTCAGCCAAAGAGGAGGAGCTTGAGCGGGCAGAGCGTCGAGGGGAAAAAAAGGGAAGCACCGTTTAAACCTGGCAGTGCTGGCCTGTTAACATCCGTGGTGACTAAGCACTGTAGCGTTATGAATACATAGTTGTGTTCCTTTATTAGTGGCATATCATCCTCTTGTGATGCCTCACATGTTTGCTGCTCAAATTTATAGCACTTCGTTGTCCATCTGAAATCCCCCTTTCTGCCTTCTACTCTTTCCCTTTACAGATCTATTAGCGAACCCCTCTCAATAACTACACCCTTTCAGACATCCTGTCCTTCTCAGCACCTTTCCTGCTTTTCTCTGTATGCCCTTTGTCATTCTTAATCCCTTCAGTGGTATCTCCTAACAATTTATCTTAAACTGTAATCTAATTTCACCTTAACACCTGGCTCCAATACAGAGGGGTCTCACTCAGAAAGATCCCATGCATTGAAATGTGCTGAATATAATGGGTTTACTCTCTATACAGGAAATTAAATAACATGATCTATGTTTATAACAATTCCACCTTAGCTGATCTGATCTAAACGCGGTTATTATTTCACTGCTGCCAGTTTAGTGGATATACATGTGATCCTATTTGCTAACTGAGACAATAAAGACTAATCACGTTAGTTATAACAGCTACCCATCTTCAGAAGTATTTTTTCCCCTATTCTGCCTAGCCCAGATTGGCACATAATGGACATCATGTTGTGCACTCGTCATACTGTTCCATGGTTCTATGTAGAATTCAGATGTCGCAAGAGTTAAACCAGATAATTATCCTTTGTGGCTCCTTTAGTATCCTATTCATGACCTATTCATTGATTTGACTCTTGCATTATATATACATAATGTATACTGAGAAGGAGTACTTGCATGTAAAAGTCGCATTTTCTCTTTTCTTTCTTCCACTTTTTCTCTCTCCCTCCATTCCCTTCACTTTATATTTTTCTATTCAGCCCCATGCTGTTACATTAACTATTCTTGCCTCCAAGGCAGTATCTATTCTCCTTCAGTTGCCCCGATGTCTCTCTAACCACCCTCCCAGTGTTTAGAACTTTCCATTGCACTGCCTCATCACAATCCTACATGATGCTACCCTGTTTTTCAAGCACGTCTTAACTTTGAAACTCCCTATATCCCATCCTAACCCAATGTCTTAATCACTATTTCAGTGTCTTGACTTCCTGTGAACATCTCACTCAATTCTTCCCCCAATCTACCCGAAAAAGGTGACCAGCACTCCATTTATCATGATTAAAATACTGTAAAATAATTGTGTCACCGGTAGTATACTATCATCAATTAAATTGTGATCTATAAAAAATACTTTATTGCAGTGAAAATAGCACCCAGTTGAGTTAATTTACCTAATTAAATTACCCAATTATCTGAAACTAATGAGGTCAACAGTTGAACAGCAACTCACACATAAACGCATATCTAATTTTCTGTATCTGTGTCCCCCACTGTGGGCATATACAAAGTGACTGAAAAAGACAAGTCTCATAGAATTATCCTGATAAAAATAGAATATTTTATTTAACTACTTTTTTGGGGGGATACACAATTAGTGACAATTACAACTAAAGGTTTTTAAGGAGGTCCTCGTCTCCTTCAGTTCTTTTCCTTCCACAATTTTGATTCTTTAGATAACCCAATTGCAGTGTGTGTGTGTATATATATATAGTATATAACCTGGAATAATTTAAAAATTTCACTCGTTTTCACGTATGGAGTCTTTGAATGCATAAAATACAGCGGCTAAATATTAACTGCTAAACTATATCTGTCTGCTTCCACGTAATGATCACACACAGGGTTATTCACCAAAGTGAGAATTGTCAAGAATGTATAGCAAATTTTCAGTTTAACACCAATATAACCAAACTTTTAGCACAGCCAAATTGGAGAATATTTCTTATTTTGCTATTTTGGTCTTATATTTGAAATTCACTTAAAATTTTCAACTATTCTCACTGTGGAAAACAATTTGGGTTGGCAGGTGGTATTTTTCAGGGGTTCTGACCCCCCCCTAGTGACAATGAAATAAGTTTTCGTCTGTGATTTTTGTTTGTTTGCTGAATTCGATTATGATTTGTTGTCTGTGCTTTGGTATAGGTTTAGATTTTATCCGAGCAGAAGGCTTTGTGTTCTCTCATGTTGCGGATGAAGGTATTGTAAATGCCTGCGCTGGGGAGCTGCTGAGGTACCGCAGGCTTATCGGAGCTGATCATATCCAGATCTTTGCCGATATTAAGAAGAAGCACAGGTCAGCTGGTGGTGTTGATTTCTAGAACCCTTCAATAACTAACCATATAGCTTTACTTTGTAGATTATAATTTGTATCCTGCATCCCGGTCCTTTAACTTGGCCTGTATTGCTTTGAGCATGGAGATGTTACAGTGCAGTTCTGCAGGGTCTTTCAATAACCAGTAGATTCCGCTGGGTATCTGCTATTGCCGTATAACTATCGAATTTCTAATAAGAGCCTTTATAGAAGTATGTTAGTTGATCATTTTCCTATAACCAGTTTTTTTTTGTCACCTCATACATTAGGAAAGCTTTGTTGGGTTGTAACATTGGCTTTTCTTGAAGGCCAATATGAGGTCAATTGTCACCCTAGTCAAAAAATCTAGTTTTGTGATTCACTCAATCTTTTCACACTCTTTCTCAACAATATTCCTTCTCTTTTTCCCCATTCTCTATTCTGGTCTTCTGGTGCCTTTTTGCACTGTTCTATCTTATATTAACATCGACCCCCCTCTCACTGTCTTTATTCCCACTGTCTCCCAACCCCTCTGTCTTTCTCTTTTCTGTTGCAGTCTCTCTAACAGTAGCTTAGTTTAAATAATTGAACATTTCTTCCCGATCATTACTCCAATTGCGTAATCTTTGACACAGAGAAAGTATGATCCCTGGTAGTCCATGGTGAGCTCTAACAGATCTCCTTATTTCATGTCAGCAAAGAAAACGCTAAGTGCTTTCTTATAGTCCTGTATGCTGAATGAATCAAGATGCCAGCATGACATAATGCAACAATTTTAGCAGGCTTATTCACTAAGGGGAAAATTCAAGGTGAATTCAAAGTGCATTTCAAAATTTAAGGCCAAAGTAGTTGATTTGAAAGCATAGCTGACATAGAGAATTTTCCCAGTTTAAAGGGACACTATAAGCACCCAGACTTCAGCTCATTGAAGTGGTCTGGGTGCACTGTCCCAGCTCAGTTAACCCTGCAAAGGTAATTATTGCACTTTTTAAGAAACTGCAATAATTACCTCTCAGGTTGACTTCACCTCCAGTGCCTGTCTATCAGACAGCCACTAGAGGAACTTCCAGGCTGTCAGGTGACTTTTAGTTGCCTAAGTGATGCTGGACGTCATCATGCTATGCATGGGGACGTCCAGTGTCACCCGAACCCCATAGAAAAGCTTTGTATAATGCTTTCCTATAGGGGAAATCCTAATGCGAGCGTGGCCATTGTCGCGCATGCGCATTAGGTCTCCCCTGCTGGCTGATGTCGGTAGGGAGGAGCGAAGGTGCACCCGAGGGCCATCGGCGCTCACCCAGGTAAGTCACAGAAAGGGTTTTTAACCCCTTCTGCACCCCGGGGGTGGGATACGGCGGGGAGCAAAGCTATATTGCCAGGAAAATAAGTTTGTTTCCTGGCACTATAGTTTCTTTCTAACTATTTTGACCTGAAATTTGTAATTTACTTTCAATTGTCACAAAATCAAGAAGTATTTTTTGCAAAATGAAAATTAGGACACACTCTTCACACATAAAGATTTTCAGCTACCTAGAGTGCTTTAGGAGTCCACAGTGTCTCTTTAAGATGCACTGAAGTGCAAAGAACAACTAATAATATTCTATGCTACCAAGATTCCTCTATGTAAGTTAGGACAGATCCTTTTAACTTCAATATCTGCCCATATATATTTGGACCCATAGACTGCCTTTGGCTGTCCTGCTAGACGAATAAGTAACAAACTGCAATATATATATATTGGAGATAATGCAAATTAAGTGTTTCCTAAACAAATATTTTTTTTGTTTGTTTACTGCATACTTAAAAAAAATGTGCAAAGAATGGGGAGGGGTGTCAGAGTACGAGGTAAAAAAAATAATAAAACATCCTTTTAAGCAGTAATGTAAGCAATGCAGCTTCATTTTATCACACGTTAAAATTAGGTTATGAGCCACCGATAATAGGGTTGTGCTTACAAATTATACCAGGATCTATAGAATACAAAATAATAGTGAACTCAAATATAAATATAAAATTCCAAAAATTCCAGTTTTTTACAGCATGGTTATTGTATCCTCCATTTTGCTATTCTTCTACAGTTTGGAGTGTAGCAATTGACCCCTCATTTTTTTGGAAGTGCAATACTATTTTTTATATGTTACTCATGAGATTACTATATACCTGTCCGGCTGCTGCCATGATTCTTTGTTTGGTTTTTAATGTGTCTTTGTTAAATATTCTGTTATTAACTTTATTCTTCCTTTGTAGTTCCCATTCGTTAACAGCAGATGTTTCCGTGTCTGAGACGGCAAAAGCGGCAGAATTCTTCTTGGCTGATGGTGTCATATTAACTGGGGTCTCTACTGGAGAAGAGGCGGATCCAAGAGATCTTCAAGGTAATTAAAGTAGATGAATGTCGAGGGAGGGGAGAGTTTCCTTTCCGGATGTTCAAAAATTATATATGACTAACATGACAGTACATCTAATTGTGTGTGATAATTTTACAACCTCAAGACCAACTTGGATAGACATTGAAAAAGCTGACCTTGGCAATCTCGAACCTCTATTTCTCATATGGTGTGATAGTGAATTTGTAAAAAGTATAAAAACTAACAATCCGATGAATTACACAATGATCTACATAGTAAAATATCTAAAGAAAAAATATGGTACCAAATATATATAAAAAAATGCCCCACTAGCATGCTTAAATTTCTATGTAAAAGATATAAATATTCAAGAATGGGAAAAGTGTGGAATTGTAAAATATGAGGAGTTATTAGAGGGAAACCACATTCTAGCATTTCCAATGTTACAGCTTAAATATAATCTCCCTTCTAAAGAAGTATTTAACTATCTAAGAACAAAATCCTTCATTTTAAGTAAAGAATTTTCGGAAAATACCCCAATCGATCAATTTATAGCATTCCATTATAGGAAAAAAATGGCTTCTAGATTTAATCACTTTGTAAAAAACCAAAAGCAAATAGATAAAGCATCAGCATTGATTAAATGGGAGCAAGAATTTCAAATTTCTTTTACGCTTGAAGAGTGCTTATTGGGTCTACACTTAGTAAAAAGGCATATACATGGGGTAAATATACGGGAAGTTTATTTCAAACTTGTTTACAGATGGTACTTGGTGCCCACTCGTCTACACAAATTTCAACCTACATTCCTACCAGATTGTTGGAGATGTGGCAGGGCATTAGGCTCATTCCCCCACGTATGGTGGGATTGGGAGGAGGTGAATCCTATGAAATTAATTCTATATGGGTTAGTACATTTTATCCTTAAGGCACAAATTGATATAACTGCCCAAATGGTTTTGTTCCATTTAGATATGTCAAGGGTTAATATAAAAATTACAATTCTCATGATTCATATCTTTATGGCAAGTAAAATAGTTATGGCCAGGAACTGGAGAAACGTAGGTCTTTTGAATTGGCACGACAAATGTACACAAGTGGATTTCCAATACAGGATGGAAGCAGGCATAGCATTGGACAGAGTATACATAGAGAAATATGATGACATTTGGGCCCCTTGGGTTAGATATTTAAGAACAAAAGCTTAAATCCCCCACTAATTCACCAATAATTCATCATTTTTTCTTTTGTATGGGTATGAAAGGGTTTAATGTGTCTATCTTTGTGATTTGAACACTTCTATTGTATAAACATGCAAATTCATAGCTTTGGATATGATAAGTATTAAAAGAATTCATTGTAATATAGCAAATCTATTTTTAAAGTATATTATATGGATGAAAATTATGTGACCTGGTATGTACCCACTGTGGCCAGCCTCTTCTCCTGGGGGGCCCAGGAGCTGGCCACCTCAGAGCCACCCGAGGCTGGCCCTGCTGTCACCCGGCGGCCGATCACTGGGCGGGCGCGTGAGGAAGCACTGTCCCCTGAGTGCTTCCTCTTCAGCTCCCTCACGCACTGCACTGATACCGGAGCCGGAAGATGACATCTGTTCGTGAGAGTGTGTGTGTCTTCAGCACTTACCTTTCTCCAGCGCCGGACTCCCTTGACACTGGGGATCCCTCCGCCTCTCAGCTCCGAATGCACATGCATGGCAAGAGCCGTGCGCGCATTCAAACTGCCCATAGGAAAGCATTACTCAATGCTTTGCTATGGACGTTCAGTGTCTTAGAATCGCGGAAGCTCCTCTAGCGGCTGTCAGTGAGACAGCCACTACAGGCTGGATTAACCCTCAGTGAAACATAGCAGTTTCACTGAAACTGCTATGCTTTCAGCTGCAGGGTAAAACTAGATGGACCTGACACCCAGACCACTTCATTGAGCTGATGTGATCTTGGTGTCTGTAGTGGTCCTTTAAGTGTGTGTGCATCTGCATGCACTGGCGTACATACCGCGGTCGCAGGGGTCGCAGCCATGTGTTGCGGCCCTGGCCCGCGCAGAGTAAGCGCGGGGGGGGGGGGGGGCACGGATAAATTTTCGCACCGGGGCCCCATGCGTCATGTGTACGCCACTGTTGTCAACTCTATTATTTAGTGGACTGGAATTCTTACAAACTTTTTTTATACTCCAGATTTACATTTTCTCCTTCCTCTATGTTGGAACTTATAAATTGTTTTTGTGAATTTTGCTAACTTTGTTAAATTCAACATGGTTTTTGGCATCCATTTTGTATTTGGCCTATATCCTTTACACTGTGTTCCAAAGAAAATGGCGGACACCTTTATGGAAATATTAGACATGCTAACATATATTGTCTCTGACTGAAAACTGCAAAAAGCTTTTTTTTTTCTGTTCAACTAAACACAGAATTCTGGCAAACCAGCATCTACATGTTCAAGGCATAGCCTTTAGTAGCTTGTAGAAAGAAATACATTGAATATGGTCATTGCAAATTCAGTTGCAGGAAACCCATTTAAGTGAATTAAACTCATAGTATATAATAAGGACTACATGGAGAACTTCTTGTCAAATATTCAACGGACCAACCTGACTTATGTTTAAATGCCAAGAGAAGAGTATAGTAAATGCAAGCTGTGCCAGATGGATTAAAGTAGATAATAATAATAGTATATTATTTGGTAAAAACGATGTAATTTTATGTGACATTTTAGGCTTTTCTGTGTAAATTGAATTACTAATACTGTTCATTTCACTGTCCTATCCTAGAAGTTCAGCGCTCGGTAAAGATTCCTGTCCTTATTGGATCTGGAGTGACATTGGACAATGTGGAGAAGTACATGGAGGCCAATGCCTTAATAGTCGGTTCACACTTTAAAAAAGATGGTTATTGGAAAAATGATGTTGTTTCGGATAAAGTGATATCGTTCATGGATCGAGTCCGTAAACTAAGATTGTAATCTGTAGTCCAATAAGTCTGAATATCTGACAGAATCTGAACATTCTCACGCTAAGGGGTAATTGTACCAAATTAATATGTTTTTTATTAATTCATGGGCATCCTATGACGTCTCTGAACAATGAACTCACTAATATGAGATACAAATACAGGGTTTGTAATCATTAGTCAAGCAAACAGAATGAAATGAAATTATCGCACAGAAGGGGAAGAGTCCAAGTTAGATCATGAAGAATCGTTTTCTGGGACTTGACGCAAAGAAATACTTGAGTACTCCCATAAAACTCCTTAAATTAAGAACTTCCTGCATTGACATTAACAATAAAATTAAGGATTTGAGTTGATTCACCTCAGGTACTAAATAATTGGTTTTGATAATGGTTTATCACTTTTTGGAAATGTTGCACACATCTCAGATTATCGTTACATACCAGAATTTATGTGAATAGGAATTCAGGAAGCAAAATTCATTTAATGGAGTTTACAGTAGCTAGAATTCACTGTATTCATGATTTCATACTCTAAAGTAATTTATCACACGTGATCACTTTCCCTGATGCGTGATGATAGAACATTGAGCGGACATGTTAGAATAGCCGCAAGGTAGGGTCTCAGCTTTTGTAGAACTACAATTACCATAATGCTTTGTCAGTCTGAAAACAGCCAGGGATCCACCATTTTGTCCACCCCTGTGCTACAGGTAGACATGGATGAACATGGTTTTGATCTATTGAAGCAAATGTAGCCACTCTATGGTAATTTGGTGATTTGTAACAATGTCCCTTTTAGACTGGCACTGTGTTTATTTGCATCTTTGGAACCAGTGCTGACTCCCACATACTGTGGTTTGTGCAATACTTGTTTCATGTCCTTGGGGTGGCCCAGATCATTATGCTTATTAAACACAAAGATGGAGATTTATTAAAGTGTTGCAGAAAAAATTGACATCTTACTTGTGATGATACGTTTTTGGTTTGAGATATCCCTCCGATAGTCTTTTTCACTATTTATTACTTTTGTGAAATTTGTGTGAGCATGCTTACTGTACTTTCCTTGTACTCCGGTGTTCATCCCATATTAGAGTACTTTAACGGCGCTCTGTGCATGTCTACCCTGAGCGGAGCTGCTTAGCTGGCTGCCAGCCTGGTATGGATTCACTCACATATAATAGAGCCTAGTGCAATGGATCAGTTCATTTCCGATTCTGTGCCTTTAACCCCTTAAGGACCAAACTTCTGGAATAAAAGGGAATCATGACATGTCACACATCACCTAAATAGTGACTCTGGTATTTGTATCTCCTAGAAACAGAGAACTGTACAAGATCTAGTGCATTATCCAGATGCAAGATTTTAAGTAAGGCACTAAATGCTCTGCTCACCTTATAATATTATTATTATATATCATATTTCGTACACATAAAGGGTGTTGTAATACTATTTAACACTATATTATTCTATTATTTGCATATATCGGCACAAGCCTATTGAAAACCCTACTAAAGTTAGGGTACGTAATAACAAAAAGCTCTCCACTTTTATACACTGTTTGATTGTAATCTTTGGGTTTGATATAGAGGAGGACAATTCACACAAGTATTGAAGCTGCTATTTACATATTCACACAGTTTTGTAAGCACTATATACACAACTTTAATATATCATTTTTCTTTGGTATGAATTTAGCCCAGGCAGACCTATACCGCCTTTTGGATGAATCTGTTCCTTTTTATTGGGCAAGTACATAACCTACAGACCTGCCTTACCACTGCGCACTTTTTTGCTGTAGAAAGCAAGGCAGAATATACGCACCGGAATTCTTAGTGAAAAATTCTTGTGGAAAGATAAAAAAAGTTTTCACACTGTCTCCACCAAGTCTCCTTGTTGTCTGTATGTAGATCTGAATGCTTAACATGCGAGAAGATAGACGGTTTTAAAGTTATGGAAATCTCAAAATGTAATTACTATCAACTGCCCCCCAGCTCCCCTTTTACTAAACTTTTCTTTTGATTATAGTAAATTATGTAATTCCTTTAGGATACATAATTTTACTAATGAGGTTGTTTGTCTGCATCTCAGTACAATATGCATAATTTAGTAAGGTTTTCTATGGACCTGATCAGCATGTATTCACCTGCAGTTTTCACTCTATGCAAATGTACATTTTCATAATGGCTTCAGGCTTTTCACCTTGTCCAGCACATTCCGTCCAACACCCCCCTGGAGACAAGACACATTCTAATGGGAATCCGATCATCATCTTTTTTTTTTTATTATATAACTTGGAGGAATATGTAGTGTGCTACTATAACAAACAAAAAAAAAGATGGTAGCCATCGTTCTCTTGTATTATTATTATTATTTGTAAAGCGCCAACACATTCCGCAGCGCTGTACAATGGATGGACTAACAGGCACGTATTTGTAACCAGACTAGTTGGACACACAGGAACAGAGGGGGTTGATGGCCTTGCTCAATGAGCTTACATGCTAGAGGGAGTGGGGTATAGTGACAGAAAAGATATGGGTAGGGTAGAAAAGTAGGTTGCTAGAATAGTTTTTACTGAGGAGGGACTACAAATCCTATTATTCATTCTGCCAGCAGCATTTGGCTGTGCATAGACTTTCTGAGGATAATGTGAATGGTAATTTAATAACAGCAGCTCTAAAATTAAATATTTCATAAACTTCAAAGGGGACTGTATATTCTAATGGAAGCATAAGGTACAGGAACAGCATAATCCAGACACATAAACATATCGGGACCATTGCCTCTCCCATATATATGGAAGAATTTTATATCACTCAGGGTATGCCCAAGTAGGCCATAGCGTACAGATGTGGAAACCTTTGGGCATCCTCAACAAAAAATTTCAAATATATATATATATATATATACCACAAGCACTCATTTTATTGGTTATTGAGCAAAAAGTCTCTGTATGCTCCATATGGTTGATACGTTTAGCACAACCATTATATTATTCCAACATTAGACAATAATGAGAGAAAATAAACTTTGTTTTCAAACTAGGCAATGGACTAAATACATGTGCATCACTTTGATTTTTGTTTAAAGGACCACAGCAGATCTTCAGCTTTTGCATACTTTTTGTCCCTACATACACCCAAATAAAACATGCATGTTTTCTTTGAAGCTATATCTGCTTAATTAGAGTAAAAAAAAAATATATATATATATATTTTATATCAACTTAATTGTTAAAAAAAAGAAAAAATGTAACGGCGTGTTCCTTTAAACTGAGTCAATGATCCAAACTTAAAAGTTGTACGTCACTTTAAATAAACAAATACGAATCTTCAGGTGTGGAATCAGCCCCTCCACACAAGTGGGATCTCATTGAGCATTATCTCTTGTCTGCTGTTCTATTATTGTAACCAATATATGGATTTTACATGAAAACAATGCAAGAATCCCTCCAAAAAACTCATAGTAAAGGAAGAATAGACCAGGAAAATGCAAATGGGGGTAAACGATATGCAGAAACATTCTATTGGTTTCCATGGTGATTGCTTATCTGTTAGTGCAACTTTGCTCCAGAATTGCTCCTCATATTTAATGCTTGCACGTGTAATCACATAACCTATACTGGGCACAGAAAGGGGAGAAGTGATAGGAATTGCATCCCATAGAATCTTCAAGGTAGACACTATAAAACACGTTAAAGTCCCCCTTCACCTAAAACTTGCTTAGACCTAAACAACCTCTAACCCTTAGTCCCCCTAAATGTACAGCATGGGGGTACATTACTGCCCTTAAAATTAGTAAATCGCCCTGTACCCCTCTAGACCGTTCATGATTATAAATGGTACTAATGATACTGTGCTATTTTCAGTGTGGGCTGGTGGTTTCCACAACATACTTTAAATAATTGATTGCAAGATAAAAAAAAATGCACAAAAAGACCAGAAAGCACCCCCATTTACTTTCTTAGTTTCTCTTGATTCACTGTTTAGTGGGTCTGCCTGCTGTTATCGCAAGGAAACTCTTTTTGCAGGGGTATACATGGGAGTTGGTGAGATCAGTTAAATTCACCACTTCGATTGAGTGAGAGGAGTGAGCACTTGGCCCAAGATCAGCATGCGGAGTGCAGTTGCGCACAACATTTGGACAAAATGAGTACAATCACCCTGGAACTCCCTTTCTGGGCTGCCGTACTGGCAGATCAATTTGCAAATCACTGCAATTCAGCCTAGAGTTTCCTCAGCTGAGGGTATACACCATTACCTTAGTCATTGTGCAAAAGTTGTGATGGTGCTTACAGGGCCCCTTTAAGCATAAGTGGCAGTTCACATGATCTTTTATTACCGAAAAGTCCAGTATGATAGCTTTAAATGATGACTTACCATCCTGCAGACATCTGCTCAAGGCATGAAATCCTATACACTGCGCTTCTACTGAACAAAACAGTTAGTGCTGCAATAAAATGACATATTTCAGAATAGAACAAGTTTCATTACAGATGCAATTTGCAATAACACTCCACATGGATTAATGTTCCCGTAATAACAACCTGTAATATAATTCTGATTACACAAATTGTGGTGTTACCTAGAATTCACTGATTATTGAAAGAAGGCTATTACCGGGAGACAATTATATAATCACTAAGATGTTGCTTATTTAAAACCACAGCCACTAGTTTTAGCTGTCTGACATTGGCGACTTTCTCCATGTTGAAATAATAATAAAGAACAATTTTCTCACAGGAGGAAATTCATTTTAAAATAGCCATAAAATAACGCAAACACGTACTGAAAAATACTTAATAGTCTTTGGAACTTGATGATTATTCCACAAAATTATTATCTGCTACCCGTAACTGTAAATGTATAAATATGTCACCTTCACGGGTACTTTGAAAAAACTGCTGAAATTAGGGTAATAAGGATTACTGGTGATTTGGGTTCTTTATTTTTTTTTTTTTTTACATCATTCAAGAAGTGATGATAACCTAATATTGCATATGGTGCTGTTATGGGTGTTAGATGCACAGTATGATAAGGGAAGCTAAATTTTAAGGAATGCATCAATTAATAGATATTTAGCATGTTACATTTTAAGTGTTTGATTTGATGAACTGGGAATTGGTGAGTTTTGCAATTTATCAGACAAAATAGCAGAATTTGACAAATTCTCTAGGTTGGCTAGTTTGGCCTTAACCCCTTAAGGACAGAGCTTCAGAAGCTTGACTTTCACTTAATGGCAACAGCATTTTTTGCTGTTTGCGTTCAACTGCAATTTGCATTTGACTAATTTATTGCACCGACGCATATTATATACCGTTTTTTAAAGGACAGAAAGGGCTTTCATTTGATGTAACATATATATATATATATATATATAAATGCTTATTTATTATAAAAAAAAATAAAGAAAAATGCAAAAAAAATGAAAAATGTTGTGTTTTTTTTTTTTTTTTACAGTTTTTGCAATAATAATGTGTGCCTAATTAGTGCAGGTTAAGGAAAGTAATTAAAAATTAATTTAGTTGTTCTGATTTACAGAATATATAATGTGTCTGGGATTTTAAGTTTTTTTTGGTAGTTACAGGTCACAAAGCACAAGGAGTAAAATTAACTTTTAATGTGGAGCGATTTTAGAATTTGGTATGTTTGTCTTGTAAGCTTAATAGCCATAAAAGAAAAAAAATTGCCACACAAAAGTATATATTTATATAAAGTAGACACCACAGGCTAAGGTGTTGTTTTGACCCTTTCTACGTAGCCATTTCACCGCCAACCTCTGCTAAATATTGGAGTAAAATTGTGTTTTTTGGGGGTATTATAGTAGTTTGACTGTTCAAAAAAAACAACCCACAAAGACCTACCATTTGTAAAAGTAGACACTCCAGGGTATCTCATAAGGTGCATATTGTGCCTTAACATGCCCCTATTTTTTCACCAAAATATGCCAAAGTATGTGGTAAACAGGGCTGCCATCAGAAATTTTGGGGCCCCTGACAGAGCACAAGGTCTGGGCTCCCGGGCCCACCCACGCCCTACCTAGTCCGCTGACAATGATGCAGGACTGAATGTGGTGTGTATAGTGGAAGTGAATTAGAATGTGTGTAATGGATGTAGTGTTTGTGTGTATTAGATACTGTTTGTGCAGTGAATGCAGAGTGTGTGTTTGTGTAGCGGATGCAGTGTGTATAGTGAACGCAGAGTGTGTTTGAGTAGTGGATGTAGTGTGTGTATGAACTAGATGAAATGTGTTTAGTGGATGCAGTGTCTGTAGTGGATGTAGTGTGTGTATTAGACGCAGTGTCTGTGCATAGTGAATGCAGAGTGTTTCAATTTGTGGTGGATGTAGTGTGTGTACTGTGAATACAGGATGTTTGTGTAGTGGATGCTGTGTGTACAGTTAATGCAGAGTGTGTGTCAGTATAGTGAATCCAGAGTGTGTGCATAGTTTAGTGAATGCAGAGTGTGTGTTAGTGTGTAATGAATGCAGAGTGTGTGTTAGTGTGTAGTGAATGCAGAGTGTGTCAGTGTAAGGAATGTAGTGTGTGTTAGTGCAGTGAGTGCAGAGTGTGTGTAAATGTGTAGTGAATGCAGAGTGTGTAAATGTGTAGTGAATGCAGAGTGTGTAAATGTGTAGTGAATGCAGAGCGTGTTAATGTGTAGTGAATGCAGAGTGTGTGTTAGTGTAGTGAATGCAGAGTGTGTGTTAGTGTAGTGAATGCAGAGTGTGTGTTAGTGTAGTGAATGCAGAGTGTGTTAATGTGTAGTGAATGCAGATAGTGTGTTAGTGTGTAGCGGATGCAGAGTGTGTGTTAGTGTAGTGAATGCAGAGTGTTAATGTGTAGTGAATGCATAGAGTGTGTTAGTGTGTAGCGGATGCAGAGTGTGTGTTAGTGTAGTGAATGCAGAGTGTGCTAATGTGTAGCGAATGCAGAGTGTGTGTCAGTATAGTGGATGCAGTGAGTGTGTTAGTGTGTAGTGTATGCAGAGTGCATGTTGTATTAGTGAATGCAGTGTGTGTATTGTATCAGTGTATTAGTGTATGCAGTGTGTGTTGTATTAGTGTATGCAGTGTGTGTGTGTTGTGTCAGTGTATGCAGTGTGTGTTGTATTAGTGTATGCAGTGTGTGTTGTATTAGTGTATGCAGTGTGTTGTGTCAGTGTATGCAGTGTGTGTTGTGTTAGTGTATGCAGTGTGTGTTGTCAGTGTATGCAGTGTGTTGTGTTAGTGTATGCAGTGTGTGTGTTGTGTCAGTGTATGCAGAGTGAGTGTTGTGTTAGTGTATGCAGTGTGTGTTGTGTTAGTGTATGCAGTGTGTGTTGTCAGTGTATGCAGTGTGTGTGTTGTCAGTGTATGCAGTGTGTGTGTTGTCAGTGTATGCAGTGTGTGTTGTGTTAGTGTATGCCGTGTGTGTTGTATTAGTGTATGCAGTGTGTGTGTTGTGTTAGTGTATGTAGTGTGTGTGTTGTGTCAGTGTATGTAGTGTGTGTGTGTTGTGTCAGTGTATTTAGTGTGTGTGTGTGTTGTCAGTGTATGTAGTGTGTGTGTTGTGTTAGTGTATGTAGTGTGTGTTGTGTCAGTGTATGTAGTGTGTGTTGTGTCAGTGTATTAAGTGTTTCTCCCCCCTCCCTGCTTCTTACCTGTGTCCAGGGAGGGGGGAGATTCCATCCCTGGTGGTCCGGTGTGCAGCCGCGGGCCCCCGGCTCCCTGTTACCGCAGAGGGGGCCCAGGCAGCACACTGCTTCTCTTCTCTCCTCTGTTCCAATAACTCTTGCGAGACCCGCGTAGCGTTGCCATGGCAACCAGGTCTCACAAGAGTTATTAGCAGAGAAGAGAAGAAGCAGTGTGCTGCCTGGGCCCCCTCTGCGGTAACAGGGAGCCGGGGGCCCGCGGCTGCACACATAGATAGCGATATTCAAACCCCCCAAATTATGCTCAGCTAAGTCTTCTGAGTAAAAGGACCCATTGTATATCTTTGGCACTATTTCGTGAAGCTACAGTGCCATATAGGCAGGCCCGGACTGGCCATCGGGCACACCGGGCAAATGCCCGGTGGGCCGCGATGGCCGTGGGGCCGAGGCCGGCAGGGGAGATCACAGGATCTCCCCTGCCAGCCCCAGCAGGGCCAGCGCGCTACCCGAGCGCCGGCCCTGCTCTGAGCCTCCATGGGCCGGTGGGGAGATCAAAGATCTCCCTCACAGGCCCAGAGACACTCACAGGCGGCCGACGGCTTTGGGGTGTGAGGGAGGCAGCAGAGAGGACCGGCGGAGCTCAATCCAGCAGCTCCGCCGGGTCTTCTCGCGAGGTCTGAGCGTTGCCACGGTTACCGCGGCAACGCTCAGATCTCGCGAGAGTGAACTCTAGCCGGCAGGTTAGAGTTCACTCTCACCACTGGACCACCAGGGAAGGAAGCTGCAGAAAGGATCCCCCCAGGCAGAACGGCTCCTCGCAGGCAGAACGCCTCCCCCTCCCATGCTAAAGGTAAGAAGGGAGGGGGGGATATAACTTTTTTTTTTTTTTTAATTATTAATAAAAAAATATTTAAATAAAAAAAAAAATCACACCAACAGCCCCCTCACACACACACACACACACACATCACCCCCAGACACACACAGCCCCCCCAGACACATACAGCACCCCCAGACACACACAGCCCCCCCCCAGACACACACAGCCCCCCCAGACACACACAGCACCCAAACACATACAGCCCCCCCAGACACACACAGCCCCCCCAGACACACACAGCCCCCCCAGACACACACAGCTCCCCCAGACACACACAGCTCCCCCAGACACACACAGCACCCCCAGACACACACAGCCCCCCCAGACACACACAGCACCCCCCAGACACACACAGCACCCAAACACTCACAGCACCCAAACACTCACAGCGCACGCAGACACACAGCGCACGCAGACACACAGCGCACGCAGACACACAGCGCACCCAGACACACAGCGCACCCAGACACACAGCGCACCCAGACACACAGCACCCTCAGACACACAGCACCCTCAGACACACAGCACACATCACCTTCAGACACACACATCACCTTCAGACACACACAGCACCCTCACTCACAGACAGCACCCTCAGACAGACAGCACCCTCAAACAGACAGCACCCAGACACACACAGCACCCCCAGACACACACAGCCCCCCCAGACACACACAGCACCCCCAGACACACACAGCCCCCCCAGACACACACAGGACCCCCCAGACACACACAGCACTCAAACACTCACAGCACCCAAACACTCACAGCGCACGCAGACACACAGCGCACGCAGACACACAGCGCACCCAGACACACAGCGCACCCAGACACACAGCGCACCCAGACACACAGCGCACCCAGACACACAGCACCCTCAGACACACAGCACACATCACCTTCAGACACACACAGCACCCTCACTCACAGACAGCACCCTCAGACAGACAGCACCCTCAAACAGACAGCACCCAGACACACACAGCACCCCCAGACACACACAGCACCCCCAGACACACACAGCCCCCCCAGACACACACAGCACCCCCCAGACACACACAGCACCCCCCAGACACACACAGCACCCAAACACTCACAGCGCACGCAGGCACACAGCGCACGCAGACACACAGCGCACCCAGACACACAGCGCACCCAGACACACAGCGCACCCAGACACACAGCACCCTCAGACACACAGCACACATCACCTTCAGACACACACATCACCTTCAGACACACACAGCACCCTCACTCACAGACAGCACCCTCAGACAGACAGCACCCTCAGACAGACAGCACCCTCAGACAGACAGCACCCTCAGACAGACCGCACCCTCGCTCACACACATACACATATATAAAATAACCCTCAGTGAGTTAACAGACAAAGAAAATTAGAAACCTAGAATGTGACGGCAGATAAAAACACCCTCACACACAGCACCCCTCTTAAATACACACACACTGCGCCCCTCACACATACAATACGTCCAAATATATATTTATATACACACACAAACACACACACACACACTACAGTGCCCCTCACACTGCACCACCACACACATTACGCTCCAGATACACGCTAGATCCCTTACCCTATATGCACTCTTAATCCTCTATATACACACACACACACACACAATCTCCTATACACACTCTGGGTCCTTTACACACTAGATCTCCTACACACCCTCTCTACAACCCCTACACACACTACGTCACCTATACACACACACACACACACTACAGCCTGTATGCACACACTCGCTACATCCCCTATAACACTATGCCCCCTATACACACACTATCAACAGCCCCTAGCCACACATATTACACCACAAACACAAATGAAATTGACCTATTTACACAATACCACACCACACTCTACACACACGCAATTTCACAAGCAGGCTCTAAACACATGCACCATACACTTTCCTGGCCCAATTGTCCTCTGGTATCCCACTTGTGGAGACACCAGAGACAATTTAAAAGCAAACACAGCGCAAGCCTTTTTCTAATGCCAGAGCTCTTCAGCAGGGCTCTGCACATTGAACCAACTTGCTCACTTTGAGAGGGGGTGTGCTTGTCATTCTTAGGGGGCCGCTCTGATTGAAAAATGCCCGGGCCTAATTTTTTTCCCAGTCCGGCCCTGCATATAGGAGACCTGTCCTTTTCAGTATTCACAGTAGAATTTTGAGAGACGGATTTAATGAGCCTATGCTTCCATTTGGGGTATTATAGTAGTTTGACTGTTCAAAAAAAAAAAAAAAAACACAAAAGCTACAGTGCCATATAGGAGACCAAGCCATATCAGTTTTTACCGAACTTTTAATTTTGATGCTGGGCCTATGTGCAATTTCCAAGCATCTTCGCAGGTTTTAAATTCAAACTACCCCACAAAGGCCTACCATGTATTAAAGAAGACACCCCAGGGTATTTCTAAAGGCATATTTTGAACCTTAGCGTGGGATCATTATTCCGCTAGCTTGTACCAAGTGTAGTGGTAATAAGCATTTTTTCTGCCTATTTGACACACAAAGTGAGTTTGCACAGTATATTTTGCAAACTTTATGTGTGCTACGACTGTATAATACTTCATATGTTGCTCAGCTATGTCGGCTGAGTACAAAAATAACCCCTGTATGTACCTCTGCCAGGTATATGTGGACATCGGAGGGGCACTTTTGGGACACAGCCATTCCAGTTTTTTTCAAACTTTACATTTTTATGCTGTGCCCATGTCCCATTTTAGAGTATTTTACCAGGCTATATAATCCAAATACCCCATAAAGCCATACCATTTCTTAAAGAAGACATCCCAGGGTATTTCAAAAGGCATATTTTGAACCTTAGCGTGAGATCATTTTTCCGCTAGCTTGTACCAAGTGTAGTGGTAATAAGCGTTTTTTTCTTCCTTCTTGACACACAGTGAGTTTGTACTGTATATTTTGCAAACCTTATGTGTGCTACGACTGTATAATACTTCATATGTTGCTCAGCTATGTGGTCTGAGTACAGCAATACCCCCGTATGTACCTTTGCCAGGTATATGTGGATGTTGAAGGGGCACATTTGAGACGCAGCCATTCACTTTTTTTCTAACTTTGAAGTTTTACACTGTGTCCATGTTCCAATTTGGAGTAGTTTAGATGGTTGGTTATTGAAAGTTCCCCACAAACACATACTATTTATTAAAGAATACACTCTGGGGTAATTCGAAAGGCATATTTTTGCGTGGGATCATTTTTTTCTCTAGTTTGTTCCAGGTGTAGTGGTAATGAGCATTTTTAAATGTATTTTTTAACTTTTTAAAACTTTGTTTTACTTTTTCTTTTCTTTTTTTTTAAATTCTATTACCATCTTTTATTTTTATACATCTTACAATCTCTTCTGACTTATTTTCGGCTTCAGTAACACTTTTTTTTATATCTTTACATCACTGAATTCTTTTTTACATTAGGGATTTCTTTTTTTTTTTTTTTTTTTTCTGAGATACTTTATACATATCCTGATTCTTGTATTAAATTAAGTTTTTATCCCTCCTTCTCTATAAAGAAGAAAGATAAAAAATATATATAGATAAAATAAAAAAAGTACATTTAATTATAGTAATTCTTTCTTTTATGAGTCTGCATTTCCAATTTAATTTAATTTATAGAATTTCATATCAAACATCTATATCAATCTGTTCCTGCTGCTTGAATCTCAAACGCCTTTTTTTTCTGTTCTCGTTCTCTTTCCCTCGTCTCCCTTCTCTTCCCTCTTCCTTCGTTTGTTTTGTACCACCTAAATTTTATTAGCCATCTGTATTAATGAAGCTATTTTGCTTATTTCTTTCCCCTTATTTTCTTTTGATTTCCTCTCATTTCATTTCCACCTCACCCAAATTTTATCATAAATATATTTTTTGCCTTTTAGCCTATATGCCATCTCCTCATAGATTTTGGTAGTAGAGATCTTTTCCCTTATTATACTTAATGATGGCACCTGTTTTGTTTTCCATAAATTGGCTATAGCATTTTTTGTAGCCATCAAAATATGTATAATTAGCACTTTTTCTTGTGGCAATATTCTCTCGGGCATAATGTGTAGTAGGAATATTTCTGGTTGCAGGGGTATCAATGTGTTTGTAACTTTAAAAATTAATTGTTGAATGTGTTTCCATACATCAATAATTTTTTTACACTGCCAAAATATATGGGTCATAGATCCTTCCATTTCCCCACATCTCCAACATGTCCCCACGTTCTCTGGATATATTTGCGCCAATTTTTGTGGTGTCATGTACCACCGTAGCCACATTTTGTATGTTGCTTCTATGTGTTGTATATTATGTGTGGCAGCCTTAGTTGATCTCATAGCCCTATACCATTGAAAGGGCTCCCAATCGTTGTTTAGCTCCTTCTACCAATTTAACATAAAAGGCAGTTTATCTGGTTTTGCTAGATTTAATATTCCTCTGTAGCTCATTGATAGAGGTTTATCTTGGGGTCATCTCCCCAAACATAGCCTCCCAAAATCGTTCACCCTAGAATTTTCCACCTCCTTCACTTGAAGTTTCATTAAAATATGTTTCACTCTGAGATATGTATAAAGTTCCCTGTTCTAAAGATCGTATTTCATTTGTATATCTGGGAATTGATGTATAGCTGAGCCTGCTATTAGATGTCGTGTTTTTTGTTAATCCTTTCGTTCTCCATGTTGTTATGTTTAAATCTTTTGTATAATAAGTTAAACTTTGCAGAGTTCCATAGTAAAAATAATTGCCTTTCCCCCAGAAGTTTAGGGGCCCAGTAACTCCACAACCTCAGAGCTATTTGTGTTGTGGATAGGAAATTATAGTTTCTAAGACGAGCGCGATGTGTTGTCCAAATGAGATCCAATATCTCATGTTGTGGGACAATGGATTGTTCTAATATATGCCATATGGGTATACTAGATGTATCTATTAGTGCTGCTGTTTGTGCCAGTATGGAAGCTATATAATATTTTTGAATATGCGGTACTCCCATTCCACCTTCTGTCATTTTGCAGCTCATTGTATTCTGGGTTTGTTAGTATTATCAGGACATCGTCCGCAAATAAGGCCACTTTTTAAAGTCCTATGTGAGTATTTAGCCCTGTTATTTGGACTTGTTTATTTATCTTATGTACTAGGGGTTCAAGGGTCATAATAAAAATCAATGGAGAGAGGGGACAGCCCTGTCTTGTTCCATTAGAGAGGGGCAATTTACGAGACACAAAACCTGAATTGATAACTCTAGCCGTTGGGTTTGTATATAATGAGCGCATACCTTGTTTAAATTTGTTTGGGAGTTGAAATTTATCTAGCACCTTCTCCATGTATTGCCAATGTAGGTGATCAAACGCCTTTTCCGCGTCAAGTGCCAGCAATAATCCCTCAGTTTTCTGTCTTTTCATTATTTCCAGTACATCTATAAATCTACGGGTATTATCCCACACCTGTCTACCTGGCACAAAGGGGTTAAAAAAAAAATCAGATCATAGTAAAATGCAATCCCTGCCAATTGATCACTGTAATCAATGATCAATTGGCAGGGAAGGGGTTAATTTTTTATTAAAATGGGAAAAGGGGGGTGGGATTTTAATTAAACTTTATTTATTTTTTATACAGGGGGCAGGATCACTGATGATCCGTCTCCCTGTACTTCACAGTGAACCCGGAAGTGCAGGGAGGCGGAAGGTGAGTATACACAGCACATGTGCTCGCTCTGACATGCTGGGACAGCGCGATCCGGTGCTCCCGGTCTGCCTATAATACAGGTGAAGGATAAGGTCCGTCACTTGTCGTTACAGCAATCCCCTGAGTGACGAACCTCGTCCGTCACTCGTCGTTAAGGGGTTAAAGGAACACTATAGGCCACCAGACCACTTTAGCTCTTTGGTTTACAAATGACAGCTCACTTTAATGGGTTTACTGGAATACTCTGGCACCATAACAACTTCATCTCAATTCAATTTCTTTGGTGCCAATAGGTCCTGGGTGCTGTCGTACCTTAAGTGGCAAATAGTTTACTGTGTAACCCCACAATTGTGAAGACGGTGCTCGTCCTGACCCCTGATTTCCAATGATGTCCAAGGCTTCAGTGAGGCTGGCGCTGATGGCGTGAGAGCATCCACTGACATTCTCAGCCTATGACTAGCTTCCTATACTCAAATTTGTGTGAGAAACGTAAGTACCTTTCTTACATATATTTGTGAATGGAGAGCTAGTGATAGGCTGAGAGAGTCAGCTGACGCTTTCAGGCTAACCGTGGCACTCAATGCAAGTTGTCCTCATGGAAGCCTCAGCTATTCTCTTTAACCTCTTAAGGTAAAACTGCGTCCAGGACTTCTTGGCACCATAACAACTTAATTGAGAAAGTCATGGTACCCTGAGGGTACCATGGAAGAAAAACATGTATTGCCAACACTCTAGTGACCTGATCACTGTATTGATGCCCCCTCTGAGTACAAGAAAAGGTGACATTTGCTTACATTTTCTCCATCGCAGAGTTGCTCTCTCCATTGCCGGTCCCGCTTCATTGGCTGAGATTATCAATATTGACGACCTCAGTCAATCCAATGTTTTTGGGAGACAAGTGCGCATGCACAGAAAAACGCTGCGGCATCTCCTTATTGATATGCATTGAATCAATACCATTACCTTAGTCATTGTGCAAAGTTGTGATGGTACTTACAGGGCCACTTTAAGCATAAGTGGCAGGTCACATGATCTTTTATTACCGAAAAGTCCAGTATGATAGCTTTAAATGATAACTTTTTGGTCCTGCGCCCTCTAGTGGCTGTCTGAGTGACAGCTCCTAGAGGTAATACTGAGCAGCAATGTAAACACTGCTAAGCCTGCAGGGACATACTATAGACACCAGAACCACTACATTAAACTGTAGTGGTTCTTGAGCCTAAAGTGTTCCTCTAATGTACGACAAAATATATAATATCGGAAAAAACATCTCCAGTTCATATGATTTTTATTTCTTTGTATAGCATAGATCTAAGCAACAAAATGTCACTATTGTTGTTTATTATTTTATTTCCCGAGATGGTATTGTTTTAACCGCACACCTATAAATCACTACTATTTTTATATCCAGTTACTATTGCACTCATATATTTTCTTCTAGAAATAACTTTTGTTCAGGGTAATCTCTAGGATTGCTCTAGATGAAAAGATACAAAGGGGAAGAAACTGCACAATTATATTTAATTACACACAAACTAAGGAGCGCAATACACATGTTCACAACTTCACATTGTACTGGAGAAAAATAATATAGTGATATAACACTATGTAAAACCTGCATCACACTTATATCTTGAATCTGACATAAGGGAAAGTAATATTCAGTTCGAATACTGCTCTGTTATTACACATGGAGGGGTTGTTGTGGCTGTAGTGAGAATTGCAGGCCTGTGCTCTGTATTACATACAGGTAATAATAGGTACTGTGCTCCTTATCCTGGGGATTACTGGGGCTGTGATGGGGATTGCTGGGTCTGTGCTCTGTATTACATACAGGTAATAATAGGTACTGTGCTCCTTATCCCTGGGATTGCTGGGTCTGTGCTCTGTATTACATACAGGTAATAATAGGTACTGTGCTCCTTATCCCTGGGATTGCTGGGTCTGTGCTCTGTATTACATACAGGTAATAAAAGGTACTGGGCTCCTTATCCCAGGGCTGTAATGGGGATTGCTGGGTCTGTGCTTTGTATTACATACAGGTGATTATAGACACTGTGCTCCTTAACCCAGGGATTACAGGCCTGTGCTCTGTATTACATACAGGTAATACTAGGTACTTTGCTCATTATCCCTGGGATTGCTGGGTCTGTGCTCTGTATTACATACAGGTAATAATAGATACTGGGATTGCTGGGTCTGTGCTCTGTATTACATACAGGTAATAAAAGGTACTGGGCTCCTTATCCCGGGGATTACTGGGGCTGTGATGGGGATTGCAGGCCTGTGCTCTGTATTACATACAGATGATTATAGGTACTGTGCTCCTTATCCCAGGGCTGTAATGGGGATTGCTGGGTCTGTGCTCTGTATTACATACAGGTAATAATAGGTACTTTGCTCCTTACCCCGGGGATTACTGGGGCTGTAATGGGGATTGCAGGCCTGTGCTCTGTATTACATACAGATGATTATAGGTACTGTGCTCCTTGTCCCGGAGATTGCTGGGTCTGTGCTCTGTATTACATACAGGTAATAATAGGTACTTTGCTCCTTATCCCGGGGATTACTGGGGCTGTAATGGGGATTGCAGGCCTGTGCTCTGTATTACATACAGATGATTATAGGTACTGTGCTCCTTATCCCAGGGCTGTAATGCGGATTGCTGGGTCTGTGCTCTGTATTACATACAGGTGATTATAGGTACTGTGCTCCTTACCCCGGGGATTATTGGGGCTGTAATGGGGATTGCTGGGTCTGCGCTCTGTATTACATACAGGTGATTATAGGTACTGTGCTCCTTATCCCGGGGATTGCTGGGTCTGTGCTCTGTATTACTTACAGGTAATAGGTACTGTGCTCCTTATCCTGGGGATTACTGGGGCTGTGATGGGGATTGCTGGGTCTGCGCTCTGTATTACATACAGGTGATTATAGGTACTGTGCTCCTTATCCCGGGGATTGCTGGGTCTGTGCTCTGTATTACTTACAGGTAATAGGTACTGTGCTCCTTATCCTGGGGATTAATGGGGCTGTGATGGGTCTGTGCTCTGTATTACATACAGGTAATAAGTACTGTGCTCCTTATCCCAGGCTTTCCTGGGACTTTGCCCCGCTCCTGATTGAGGGTGAACTCTTTTATATACAGTGGGAGGACTGGGACACTGCCTAATTAAATGGAATTATTGGGACTGTGGTTATTTAATATACAGTAAAGAGATTATTGGGAAATATTAGTGTTGCTTTCACTTTTATTAAATAGGGATTATTTCTGACATTCTTTAACCCCTTAACGACGAGTGACGGACGAGGTCCGTCACTCAGGGGAAACCCTTAACGACGAGTGACGGACCTCGTCCGTCACGCGGTAAAATTAACCCCAGATCGCTGCAATTGCGGCGATCACGGGGTTAATGGTGCTCCGGTCTGCCTCTGTATTAGAGGCAGAACGGGAGCACCGGATCGGGCTGTCCCAGCACATGTGCCCGCTCTGACAGCATGTCAGAGCGAGCACATGTGCTGTGTATACTCACCTTCCGCCTACCTGCACTTCCGGGTTCAGTGTGAAGTGCAGGGAGACGGATCAGTGCTGATCCTGCCCCCTGTGTAAAAAAAATAAATAAAGTTTATTTAAAATCCCACCCCCCTTTACCATTTTAATAAAAAATTAACCCCATCCCTGCCAATTGATCACTGTGCCATTAGTGGCACATATGAAATATACAAAACGCCCAGCAAAAATGCAATCCGTATGTAAAAAATGCACAAAATTATTTTTTACCACATACTTTGGCATATATTGGTAAAAAAGTGGGGGCATGTTAAGGCACAATATGCACCTTATGAGATACCCTGGAGTGTCTACTTTTACAAATGGTAGGCCTTTGTGGGTTTTTTTTGAACAGTCAAACTACTATAATACCCCAAATGGAAGCATAGGCTCATTAAATCCATCTCTCAAAATTCGACTGTGAATACTGAAAAGGACAGATCTCCTATATGGCACTGTAGCTTCACAAAATAGTGCCAAAGACATGCAATGGGGGTGTCATTTTACTCAGTAGATGTAACTGAACACAAAATAAAACTTTGTACAGGAATAGCACACACAAACTTTACAAAATACACATGAGAAGTTCTTTGTTATAAGTTTGTGTGCCAAAACCCCAAAAAAACACAATTTTACTCCAATATTTAGCAGAGTTTGGCGGTGAAATGGCTACGTAGAAAGTGTCAAAACAACCTTAGGTAAATAGCCTGTGGTGTCTACTTTATATAAATATATACTTTTGTGTGGCAATTTTGTTTTCTTTTATGGCTATTAGGCTTACAAGACAAACATACCAAATTCTAAAATCGCTCCACATTAAAAGTTTATTTTACTCCTTGTGCTTTGTGACCTGTAACTACCAAAACAAACTTAAAATCCCAGACACATTATATATTCTGTAAATCAGAACAACTAAATGAATTTCTTTTTAATTACTTTCCTTAACCTGCACTAATTGTGCACACATTATTATTGCAAAAACTGTAAAAAAACAAATTTTCCATTTTTTTTATAATAAATAAGCATGTATATATATATGTTACATCAAATTAAAGCCCTTTCTGTCCTTTAAAAAACGGTATATAATATACGTTGGTGCAATAAATTAGTCAAATGCAAATTGCAGTTGAACGCAAACAGCAAAAAATGCCGTTGTCATTAAGTGAAATACAAGCTTCCGAAGCTCTGTCCTTAAGGGGTTAATAAATGGGAGTTCTTGATGCTGCCCTCCGGTATATGATACTAGGAGGGGGTCTTGATAGAACTAACCTGATGATTAACCAATCTAGTGCTTTCCTATAGCCCATTGCGCATGTGTGGGAAAACTCTGTGGTGCTCAATCAACATCTCATCCTAGAGATGTGATGTAATTCCAGTAAAATACAAGTTTAGCAGGCTAAGATTGCCACAAGGCATATGTATGTATATGTGTTTGTAGTATCAGTTAGTTAATTACACGTAGCTAAGATACTGTTATCACTGTACTGACCAGGTGCAGGAATGTAAGAACTGGAATTACGCGTCCCTCTCCTTTGTATCAGATGAGCCACGTGGTTAGACCGGATGGATGAGTTTAGACTCTATTTATTAAATAGGTTAAGGGTATGTGTGGGTGTAGTTAATTGTGGGAGGAGCTACAGTGCTATATAAGGAATGTACTCTATGTATTCAGTACTCAGACTTTGCTGTATTTTGGTGACGCTAGTCCCTCTGAGTCCCGATCGGTGATCCAATAAAGAATCTCTTCCTTCCTGAAGAAACCTGTGTCCATCTCTCTGTGCTTGGCTTCCGTCAGTTTCTCCGGTATCATTTGGTGCATTGGCCGGGAAGCTCATCGTTCAACGGTAGCTGAGAGGCAGAGGCGTGAGACGGTCTATCTTTGCCCACGTTCTCTACGGCTGCACCCCATAACTTCTGCGTGGACCTCCCTTCGTCTCGGCGCCACTGGTCTGTTGTCCAGGAGATCATCGGCCTCTACGTGAGAAGTGCTGGGGTGTCCCCGTCGATGAGTGTGAACTCAGGTTCAGGAACGAGGAGGTAAGACAACTGCTGTTTTAGACGGCAGGACCCACTAGGGGTATACCGATTGTGCGGTAGGCCCAAAGGGGTTTTGAATCTGTGTATCTGCCCCCTCTGTCGGAGGGAAGGAGCGAAGGCGCACCGCTCGATCGAACGCTCTTTAGTCAGACCGTTTGATTTGGTTAGTCAGGCGGGGTCCTGGTGTAAATAGCCCTAGCCGGACACCGGTGTCTTGTCTAGACTAGCGTTCTAGGGTGTATATTACGTTCGCTAGGTCGGAGGGACCGGGAGACTAAGCGGCGCCTGTGTAAATTCGGTTCGCTAGTTCTCATCCTATCTGGGCTAAGTGGGAAGGCGTGTAAATTTGGAACCCACTAGACTTTTGATAGTGCGACTAAGAGGCGCCTGTGTAAATTCGGTTCTCTAGCTCGCTATATATGTGGTGATTGGGCAGTGTGGCTAACCAAAACGGGTGTATATAGTTTTAGGTAGTCCATTCAAGGTACTGGCCAATAGTTTAGTTGGGAATTGTAAATGTGTTAACGATTGTTTTAGTAAAGTGTATATCTTGTTAGATAGCGCGAGCTCAGCCGTCTAGCGAGAGTGTTAATAGTGTGTTGCTGTATTATAGTGCACGGTACCATAACCCTGTATATTTACTGACATTATATAATAAGTACTAATCATTGTCGTCCATTGCATGTTTAACACCATAACCACTAATAATTGTATTGTGACCTTAACTTGTGCTTTGACCTATGCTAACCGTACTGTAACCGCTATTTGTAAAAGACGATGTTACTGGGGTGTGTTATAGACGGGTAATTCGTATATAGAGAATTATAGCGTGGGTGACTGTATAGTTACGCCAAAGGGCATAATATTGATTATATAGTGACTGGTGTAACAGCTGTGTGTGTACGGGAATTCCCTGAGTGTTTATTGTTATTGTGTACGTTTCACTTGGTAACCGTACCACGTGGTGCTGTTGCCAGAGGAAACGGGTGTGACTGTTGAATAGTACGCGTGTATAGTATTCGTTGTCGACGACGTTCCATTGTTAAGTATGGGTGCGTCGCAGTCAACGATTCCGGATCCCTTAGGATGTATGGTTAAGAATTTTAAAAAGGGATTCAAAGTTTGTGATTTTGGGGTAAAGATGTCTCCTGTACGTTTGGTCACTTTGTGTACTAGGGAGTGGCCTACTTTGGTTGCGGCATGGCCGCCACGTGGCAGTTTGGATCCAACTCTGGTACAGCGCTTACACGTGGCTGTATCGGGTAGGCCTGAACTTTACGGCCAGTTTCCTTATATTGACTGTTGGAGACAGGCCGTAAATGACTCGCCAAAATGGCTCCAGACATGCCACGAGGAGCAGTGTCGCCTCATGGTAGCTAGGACTTGCTCGTCCACTAGGACTGGTGTTAGGCCCATTTTGGACACGCCCCCTGAGTCCGAGATCCCTTTGCCGCCCCCTTACTTTCCGTTAAGAAGAAGTGACGCAAACGCAGGAAGTCCTGCACCCCTCCCCTCATTACCCTCATCCACTTCCGCTTCCTCCTCCAGTACAGGATCCACCCCCCCTCGTACTAAATCTCCCCTTCCGGAACCAGAATCCACCCCCATTAGAAACGAATATCCTGATTTGGCGCCACTTCAGACTTCCGGTCAAGCTTCATCTAGCTCGGCTCGAAGTGTTTTATTTACGACCTTTTCCCAAAACCGACCTCCCACATCCCCATACCCTATCTCTCCCCGACCGGAACCCATGACTGACGCCTCTCTACGTAGCCCCATCCAAACCCGACAGTTGACTGGTGCCCAACAATTAAAGCACTATCAGATGCCTCTTCGTCTGAATCCCGGGTCAGCTTATATCGATGCCGCAGGTCAAATGGCACACGCTGACCCAGTCTTCGTATATGTCCCATTTACCACAACCGATCTTTTAAACTGGAAGACCCATAATTCCTCGTATACTGAGAAACCACAAGCTATGACTGATCTGTTCACCTCAATAGTACAGACGCATAATCCGACATGGGCTGATTGCCAGCAGTTACTAATGACTTTATTTAACAATGAGGAAAGGACAAGAATAAATCAAGCAGCCATTAAAGCATTAGAGGATAGAGCCCGTGCTTTGAACCAAGCCAATCCAGCAGCATGGGCCGCGACACACTATCCCAACACCGATCCCGATTGGAACGTAAATGGTGCTGATATGGTTCAACTCAGAGCCTATAGAGACGCTATAATTGCTGGCATGAAAGCCGGAGGAAAGAAAGCCATTAACATGTCGAAGACAGTTGAGGTGATCCAGAAAAGCGATGAAGCGCCCAGTGTCTTTTATGACCGATTATTGGAGGCATACCGCTTGTATACCCCCTTTAATCCGGAAGACGCAGACAATTCCCGAATGGTTAACTCCGCCTTTGTCAGCCAAGCATACGGAGATATTAAGCGCAAGCTACAAAAGTTAGAAGGGTTTGCAGGTATGTCCATCACCCAACTAATGGAGGTAGCAAATAAGGTCTATATGAACAGGGATACAGAAAGTAAGAAAGAGGAAGAGCGCAAGATGCGTAAAAAGGCTGATATGCTAGCGGTAGCGATCGCAGGCGTAGATAAACGGGGCCCAGATAGAGGCAATAATAGATGGAGTAGGGAGCCTTTGAGTAGGGATCAATGCGCGTATTGCAAGGAAGAAGGGCATTGGAGGAACGAATGTCCGCAAAGAGAGCAGTACGAGAGAGACCAACCCAGGGCAGGCTACGGAAACTTTAGAGGTAGAGCGAGAGGTAGAGGAGGCCCCGGAGGGAGTAATGGTTATAGAGGGAGTAATGGGAACAGAGGAAGTGTTAGGGAAGACAGGTATATTCCAGCAGCGCAAAGGTCCCGCGATAGAGAAGGTAGGGACTTTGTAGGATTGGCTGACACTGTCATGGAGGACTATTGATACCGACCGGGCTCCATCCCCCTTGGTCGAGCGGAGCCTATGGTCGATGTATCAATAGGGGGGAAAAGGAGTGCGTTCATGATCGACACTGGTGCTGAACATTCAGTGGTGACTAATCTAGTTGCTCCTCCATCTGGAAGGACTATTACTGTGATAGGAGCAACTGGAAGAAGTGCTGAAAAACCGGTTCTTAAAAGTCGACTCTGTACATTGGGAGGCCACGTAGTAAAACACCAATTCCTTTATATGCCTGAATGTCCAGTCCAATTGCTGGGACGTGATATGCTATCAAAATTACAAGCGCAGATTACGTTCCTACCAAATGGAACAACATCCTTAAAGTTTAATGGACCTTCAGGTATTATGACTTTATCCGTACCAAAGGAAGAAGAGTGGCGACTTTATACAGTGTTGACTAGCCAAAACCCTAGGAGTGATGAGACATTGTTTAACATACCAGGAGTTTGGGCAGAGAACAACCCACCAGGACTGGCCCGCAATATTCCACCAATAAAAATTGAACTGAAACATGGGGTTTATCCAGTGAGCCTAAGACAATATCACATTCCGCAGAAGGCTAAGAAGAACATCCAATCCTATCTGGATAAGTTCATACGGTATGGTATCCTAAAATTCTGTACTTCCCCCTGGAACACCCCATTGCTGCCTGTTCAAAAGCCCGGTACAGATGAGTATCGACCTGTACAGGACTTAAGAGCAGTCAATGATGCGGTTGTTAGCATACATCCAGTTGTACCCAATCCATATAACCTGCTTGCTTTAATTCCGGGCGGGGCTACTTACTTCACAGTCTTAGATCTCAAAGATGCCTTCTTTTGCCTCCGAATTGCCGCAGAAAGCCAATGTATTTTCGCTTTCCAATGGGAGAACGCTGTAACGGGCTCAAAACGCCAAATGACTTGGACAAGACTGCCCCAAGGGTTTAAAAATTCACCTACCCTATTTGGTTCAGCTCTAAGTCAAGATCTACTGGATTTCGAGTCTATCCCAGGAGAATGTGTATTGTTACAATATGTAGATGACTTGTTGATAGCAGCAGTTACAAAAGAAAAATGTCAGCAAGCAACGCACGATCTACTACATATTCTCTGGAAGGCAGGATACAAGGTGTCCAGGAAGAAGGCTCAGTTGTGTTTGCCAACTGTCAAGTATCTGGGATTCCATATCTCTGAAGGTCAAAGGATTATGGGGCCAGAGAGAAAAGAAGCTGTCTGCCAAATACCAATACCCAAGAATAGAAGACAAGTGCGAGAATTCTTGGGGGCAGCAGGCTTCTGTAGGATATGGATTCCCAGCTATGCGATACTGGCAAAACCTCTGTACGCAGCCATCAAAGGTACAGAGCACGACCCCTTCTTATGGACCCAAGAACAGCAAACGGCATTTGAAGATGTGAAGAAGGCTTTGATGAGTGCCCCAGCATTAGGTCTACCTGATCACACACGACCATTCTACTTATATGTACACGAGCAAAGAAGAATGGCTGTGGGAGTATTGACACAGTACTTGGGATCATGGCAAAGACCTGTTGCCTACATGTCTAAGCAACTGGATGCAGTGGCCAGCGGACTTCCACCTTGTCTAAGAGCCGTAGCTGCAGCCGCCCTGCTAGTAGCTGAAGCCGATAAACTCACTCTGGGTCAAGAACTTTATGTACGAGTCCCACATGCAGTACAGACGTTGTTGGATTACAAAGGAAATCATTGGTTTAGTAACAGCCGTATGACCAAGTATCAAGCAATGTTGTGTGAAAACCCAAGAGTGCATTTAGAGACTGTAAACACCTTAAATCCAGCTACCCTTTTGCCGCAACCTACTGAAAGTCAACATGATTGTTTGGAAGTAATGGATGAAGTATTTTCAAGTAGACCAGATCTTCGTGATTTTCCCATCCAGAACCCCGATGTTCAATATTACACCGACGGCAGTAGTTATGTGAAAGAAGGGATCCGCTATGCAGGATATGCAGTGACAACAATAGACAAGGTGATAGAAGCTCGGCCACTGGCGAAAGGAACATCAGCACAAAAGGCAGAATTAATAGCACTAACACGAGCGTTACAATTGGCTGAAGGTTTAAGAGTAAATATCTATACGGACTCTAAGTATGCGTTTTTAACCACTCATGCCCACGGAGCTTTGTATAAAGAAAGAGGACTACTGAATTCAGAAGGCAAAGAAATCAAGTACGCAGCTGAAATCCTACAACTATTGGAAGCAGTGTGGGAGCCGAAAGAAGTCGGTATCATACATTGTCGAGCGCATCTGAGAGGAGATGGTGATGTAACCAAGGGAAATCGGATGGCAGATAGTGCAGCTAAGCGTGCTGCTGAATCAGGAAGACAGGAGTATGTGGGGCATATAGCTGCTCTTATACCAACTCCACTGTCCCAATGGACTCCAGTTTATACAGCTCAAGAAGAGGAGTGGTTAAAGACTGAACCGGGAAAGTATTTGGAGAACAAGTGGTATCAGCTAGAAGATGGAAGAATAGTCATACCAGCATCACTAGCGGTAGAAATTGTCCAAAATTATCACAACGGGACACATTCTGGGAGAGACAGTACTGAAGAATCTCTCAGGAAACATTTCTACATACCAAGATTGTCCAACTTGACTCAGGCCATTGTACGCAGATGTGTAACGTGTGCTAAGAATAATGCAAGACAAGGACCAGTAAAGCCACCAGGAGTCCAGTTTATGGGGGGACTCCCCATGTCCGATCTACAAATAGACTTTACAGTAATGCCTAAATCGGGTGGACATCGTTACCTGTTGGTAATTGTGTGCACCTATTCAGGCTGGGTAGAAGCATGTCCTACTCGTACAGAGAAAGCAGGAGAAGTTGTAAGATTCCTGCTACGAGAAATAATACCCCGATATGGACTACCCTGTTCTATAGGATCGGACAATGGTCCAGCTTTTGTTCATCAGTGCCTACAACAACTGACTCATATGCTTGGTATAAAGTGGAGGCTTCATACTGCATATAGACCCCAGAGTTCTGGTAAGGTAGAGAGAATGAATAGAACTATAAAGAACCAGTTGGCTAAAATGTGTCAGGAAACCCAACTTAAGTGGAACGTTCTCTTACCCATAGCTTTATTGCGAATCCGCAGTACCCCTACCAGAAGGATGGGCCTCTCTCCTTTTGAAATCATGTATGGGCGACCACCTCCCGTACTTGGTAACTTAAGGGGGGACTTGAGTCAGTTGGGAGAAGGAATTACCCGGCAGCAGGTTGTAGAGTTGGGTAAGACTATGGAGGAGGTACAGAAATGGGTACAAGATAGATTACCTGTGAATATTTATCCCCCTGTTCATAGTTATCATCCAGGAGACCAAGTGTGGATTAAAGAGTGGAATAATGTACCGTTAGGGCCCAAGTGGAGAGGTCCTTATGTTGTTCTTTTGTCTACCCCTACAGCGATAAAAGTAGCCGAAGTAACTCCGTGGATACATCACTCCAGGGTTAAACCAGCAGCAGTCGATTCTTGGCAAATTACAGCAGATCCAGAGAATCCCTGCAAGATCCGGTTGAAACGCACTACTCAGTCGGAGTAACGAGGAATTATTGTGGATTACAAATTTTATTGTTACAGGTGTGAGTGAGAAGGCCATAATAAAGCCTGTCCGCTTACCAACACATAGTGTATAAGCCAGGAAAGTCTCGAAGGGACACCTGTGAAGACGAGCAGAACTCCATTCCCTGCAGCCCTCACATCCTGGAAGCTGAGGTTCCATCGCACGGACGAAGACTGAGGATGACGGCGAAAGATGTGCTTTTGATTGTGTTTATTTATATGTGTTTTTATATTCAGGAAGGTAGAGGTACCGACACTCCTAGCTGTGAGGTATGCATTAAGACTACGAGAACAGGTAACCATATTTCCCAAACCCTAATTTGGCATTCACAATACGAATGTAAAGGAGAGGTATCAAGATGTAGATACCTAAATATAGACTATAGTGTGTGCTATTTAGGAGTAGGAGAACCTAAGTGCTTCAGTCCAGAGTATCAACCTCGTACAATTTGGTTGACTCTCAGGAATGGAGATCCTCAGGGGACCCTAATTAATAAGACGGTGTTAGAATCCGTACATTCTTCGGGTGTTCTGCTATTTGATGCATGTAAGGCGATATCAAGTGGTAGAAAACCGTGGAATGTATGTGGGGATCTTAGATGGGAGAGGACGTATGGGTCTAATGATAAATATATTTGTCCCAGTAGTAAAAATAAATATGTGAGTCCTAGATGCCCAAATAAAGACTATAACTTTTGTCCATATTGGTCTTGTGTGGGGTGGGCGACTTGGGGACAGACAGTAGATAAAGACATGATAGTGACTAAGTTGCCGACTAGCCCTTATTGTAAGTCTATGGAATGCAACCCAGTCCATATACTTATTAATAACCCCGACAAGTTCCTAGATAAGTATGGAAATTTATTTGGGTTTCAGATATACGGGACGGGTTTAGATCCTGGGACATTATTGTTTATAGGAATAGAGACTGATACGGTATCCTCCCAGACTCATCAAGTATACCATTCCTTTTATGAAGAGATGAGTATAGATAATAAGATCCCCCATAACGCTAAAAACCTGTTCATTGACCTAGCTGAAAGTATTGCCGGTAGTCTTAATGTTACCAACTGCTATGTGTGTGGAGGTACTAACATGGGAGACCAATGGCCTTGGGAAGCAAAGGAGGTAATGTCCGGTTCTGAGGCAGTTGACCAACTAATATCTACACAAGCCGATTATCATTTGAGTGTTAGAGGTAAATCTGAGTGGAGATTAAAGACCTCCATCATAGGTTATGTTTGCATAGCAAGGAAAGGAATAATGTATAATACTTCTGTAGGAGAATTAACTTGTCTAGGGCAAAAAGCTTATGATGATGATACTAAAAATACAACTTGGTGGTCGGCTTCAAATGTCTCAGAACCATCTAACCCGTTTGCTAGATATGCCAGTTTAAAGGATGTGTGGTTTGATTTATCCATCACATCTACCTGGAGAGCCCCAGCAAATTTGTACTGGATCTGTGGTAAGAAAGCCTATTCGGAGTTGCCACAGGACTGGGAAGGGGCATGTGTGTTGGGTATGCTCAAACCATCCTTCTTCTTGTTACCGATTGAAACAGGTGAGACTTTAGGTGTTAAAGTGTATGATGTGAATCATAGGAAGAAAAGGGGACCCTTAGAGATAGGCACCTGGGAAGATAATGAATGGCCTCCCCAGCGTATCATAGATTATTATGGGCCAGCCACGTGGGCAGAAGATGGTACCTTTGGTTATAGAACCCCAATTTATATGCTCAACCGTATTATAAGATTACAGGCGGTGGTTGAGATTATTACTAATGAGACCTCACAAGCACTCAATCTTCTAGCGAAGCATAATACCAGGATGAGGACAGCAGTGTACCAAAATAGATTAGCCTTGGATTACCTTTTGGCAGTAGAGGGAGGTGTATGTGGGAAGTTTAACCTGAGCAATTGCTGTCTTCAAATAGATGACGAAGGGCAAGCAATAGCTGAGCTTACTAGCCATATGGTTAAACTAGTGCATGTGCCTACTCAGGTATGGAAAGGGTACAATCCAAGTAGTTGGTTTGGTAGCTGGTATGAGTGGTTTGGAGGGCTTAAGGCAGTGGTAGGTGGAGTCCTACTGATTTTACTGTTGTGTCTACTCCTACCGTGTCTTATACCCTTAGTAGTTAGGTCTGTGCAAAGCCTGATAGGAAGTATAGCAGAGAGGAAGGCTGCTGCACAGATAATGGCGATATATAAGTATAAGGCTCTAGATCAAGGAGAACCAATGCAGGAAGATGAGTGTTAAAAGATTCACATCATAAGATAAGTCTGGTCTGGTTCATGGTAACCTGAGGTATATGCAAACCAAGGTTAAGTGATGCCTCAAGTAATTGTGAAATATCAGAGGCATCAAAGGGGGGAATGTGATGTAATTCCAGTAAAATACAAGTTTAGCAGGCTAAGATTGCCACAAGGCATATGTATGTATATGTGTTTGTAGTATCAGTTAGTTAATTACACGTAGCTAAGATACTGTTATCACTGTACTGACCAGGTGCAGGAATGTAAGAACTGGAATTACGCGTCCCTCTCCTTTGTATCAGATGAGCCACGTGGTTAGACCGGATGGATGAGTTTAGACTCTATTTATTAAATAGGTTAAGGGTATGTGTGGGTGTAGTTAATTGTGGGAGGAGCTACAGTGCTATATAAGGAATGTACTCTATGTATTCAGTACTCAGACTTTGCTGTATTTTGGTGACGCTAGTCCCTCTGAGTCCCGATCGGTGATCCAATAAAGAATCTCTTCCTTCCTGAAGAAACCTGTGTCCATCTCTCTGTGCTTGGCTTCCGTCAGTTTCTCCGGTATCAGAGATGCATTGAATTATTGCATCGAATTATGGCATCTCTACGGGGAGCGTCCGGCGACTTCCGGGTGTTTAGACAAATTTCTATGCACAGACTGATTTCCAAACATTTTTATTGTAGTTTAAAGACACTTACTGGGAGTATTATTGCTCAGACAAACCAACAATATGGAGGTCTTAGAAAAGCAGGACATTGGGATAGAAAAGAGGTACAGAGGAATTTGGGCCCAAAATAGGGACTGACCCACTACATAGGGACACTTGGGAGGTATGCTGTTAGGGTAATACTATGGCTCTAGTGTGTAATGAGAGGGAGAGATGGCTGTAGTGTGTGTTGGGAGAGACGGGTCCCTCCATACATGGGGAGGGGTTATTTAATATAATAAAATGAAAAGTGGTGTTTATTCCCCTCCTTGGGCCAGGGAGGGCAGTACTAATCCCTGGTGCTCCAGTGGTCACATGGTCTGGTCTGCACCTTTGGCTGGAGAAGTCTAGTTGTACAACTCCTTCTACCGTTACCATGGTGACCATGGCAGAGTTCTGTGGGCACTACATGTGGTCCATGCAGGAGGGAGGACTTTTCTGAAGATAATGGTAATAGCTGCATACTCTCCTAACTCCTGACCCTCTGTTTGATCCTTGATGTAAATGTCAGTGAAAGGCAGCAGTGCCCTAATAATGCTCCCAATATGGCATGAAACTGTAAACATCCATGCCAGAGTTACTGTGCGGGCGGCTGACGTCAACCACGAAATCAGCGGCGAGAGGGTTACATAGCGGTCTGTGGCACAGGGGGGGACCACGCTGCCCACTCGTGATTGGCTGACTCCTCGCCCCGCCCTTTCCCCAGGAAATGACGTCTCCTGCTTTGACAACACGGCCCCCTCTCTACCTATACGCCAATAGGACTCGGCCTGCCTGAGGCGGCTCCTCCCCCTGTCATGTCCTCGGGCAGGAGCTCGTGGAGGTGCCACCATCCTATCTGTGACAGGTCATCAGTCAGGCTGCAGGTGAGTGCCCTGCGCTGAGCATCACGGGAATTGTAGTCTGTAAGCGGGCCTTCAATGCTGAGTTATCACTGAATTGAGATCAATACATTGTAACAGGAGGCTCATACTGAATACATACTGCTGGCTCACCTGTTAACCTCTCCATGGCAAGGCTCGTGTTACCTGAATCTAAAGTAATGTTATTATTTGTGCTCTCTGTCTGTCTGGATATAATGCCCCTGGTTACAATTCAGGGCTCATAGTGTATGTTGGTTCAGATCAGATAGTTTGGCCCCAGTCTTTCTAGTGTGGTTCTTTCCATACCTCCCAAGTGTCTCTATTTAGGAGGGACAGTCCCTATTTTGGAACCAAAATCCCCTGTACCTCTTTACTATTCTAATATCCCTCTTTTCTAGGAGCTCTATATTGTTCGTGTGTCTGAATGTATAACAGAGATCCACAGCAATGATACTCCCAGTAATGTGTCTGTGTGTATAACAGAGCTCCACAGCAATAATACTCCCAGTAATGTGTCTGTGTGTATAACAGAGCTCCACAGCAATAATACTCCCAGTAATGTGTCTGTGTGTATAACGGAGCTCCACAGCAATAATACTCCCAGTAATGTGTCTGAGTGTATAACAGAGCTCCACAGCAATAATACTCCCAGTAATGTATCTGAGTGTATAACAGAGCTCCACAGCAATAATACTCCCAGTAATGTGTCTGAGTGTGTAACAGAGCTCCACAGCAATAATACTCCCAGTAATGTGTCTGAGTGTATAACAGAGCTCCACAGCAATAATACTCCCAGTAATGTATCTGAGTGTATAACAGAGCTCCACAGCAATAATACTCCCAGTAATGTATCTGAGTGTATAACAGAGCTCCACAGCAATAATACTCCCAGTAATGTGTCTGAGTGTGTAACAGAGCTCCACAGCAATAATACTCCCAGTAATGTGTCTGAGTGTATAACAGAGCTCCACAGCAATAATACTCCCAGTAATGTATCTGAGTGTATAACAGAGCTCCACAGCAATAATACTCCCAGTAATGTGTCTGAGTGTGTAACAGAGCTCCACAGCAATAATACTCCCAGTAATGTGTCGGAGTGTATAACAGAGCTCCACAGCAATAATACTCCCAGTAATGTGACTGGGATTTTGGCATAAAATCTGAAATTCACTTTGAATTCTCACTTTTAGTGAATAACCCGTTATATAGTATAATTTGTTGTGAATTTAACATTTTAGACGACAATAGTCAAACTGGAGAATTTATTCTGTTCAGCTAATGTTGCCTTAAATTTGCAATTCACGTTAAATTCCCAACAATACTGATAACCCTGAAAGTGATTTTTTTTTAAGGATTTCTCCAACCACCGTGACCACTTCAATGATTTAATGTGGTCATGTTGGTAGGAGTTAGTATGCGCAGTGTTTCAGCTCTAGACACTGCGCACATACTGAAATATTTGTAATTGTGTGCTGGGTGTTCATTGCACCCCAAGCCCACATGGCATTGGCAGCCCACAACTCCAGGCAGGCAATGTCAATTCTGTGCATAACATATGTCTGTTTTCAGCGCACACTGACAACAGACGTAGAAATCTTAACCTTGGAGGCAGAGCACCTGCAATGGGAAGCTAGCTCTCCCCTACCTCTGTTGTACGTTAATCAAATAAAAAAAAAAAAAAATGGAGTTCAAAATAGCAGAACTGGAAGAGTCTCTCTCCGCTATACTTTCAGTTCAGTTACTTAAAGGGACACTATAGGCACCAACACCACTTCAGCTCATTGAAGGTGTCTGGGTGAATATTCCCAGGTCCCTTAGCCCTGCAAAGGTCATTATTGCAGTTATTAATAAACTGCAATAATTACCTGTTGAGGGTTAACTCCACCTTAGTGACTGTCTATCAGACTGCCACTAGAGGGACTTCTGGGTCATTAGGAGACTTTTGGTTCCCTAACTGATACTGGACGTCCTAATGCTATGCATGAGGACATCCAACGTCGCCCAAAACCCTGTATGAAAGCATTATACAATTCCCTCACTGCACAGACACATTAGGTCTCTCCCACCGGCTGGTGTTGGCAGGGGAGATGTGAAGCCTGAACAAGCACTGAAGGCACATGGACGCTGGAATCTGGTCCCCTTCAGCACCATACGGGGTGGGTGGGGGCGTGTTTGACGGAAGGATGCACTGTAGGGAGATAGAGTGCTAGGAAAACAAAGTTCAGTTTTAATTTAGCCCTAAATTTGAAGTTAACTTTGAATTCTCACTTTAGTGAAAAGCCCTGTAAGTGATCAATCCTGATACTGAATACCTTGAAAAAACATATTTAAAGATGCGGGAGGGAGTAAGCGGAAATGACCGCACAGCCTGAAAAAAATTATCTCAAATTGTTTTCGTTTATTGGTCCTAATTTGGGCTCTTTGGGATATAAAATTTGTAACGATTAAATTTAATGTCAGTCCTGCGCCTATTACTGTTTCAAAGCTAAAAGCTTTAAACTTGTTATGCAGGGCCTGTAAGTGAAATCGCTGCAGTGGGAAAAATTGCTACAGAAACATATTTATTATTAAATGTAGACATCCCCTCCATGGTATTTACAAAGATTCTGTTTGACATTTGTATGCTGTCATTTTATTACCACTCTCTGCCAAAATGACAGTTAATGTTTGTTTTTAACATTTCATATGTCATTTTGTTTGTTAAATCTAAATGTGATGTAAAATAAAACTGTGTTTATCTAAATCCCCAAGAATAGAATTTTTCATTGTATTTACGTTTGACATTTTTGAAATTCTTTTTTTTTTTTTCACTTTGAGCTGGCCCATCATTTGAAATGAGTAGATCTTTAACCCTTAAGGACCAAACTTCTGGAATAAAAGGGAATCATGACATGTCACACATGTCATGTGTCCTTAAGGGGTTACGGTTAGACATTTATTGAAAAGACAAAAAGTGGGCAGTTAGGGGTGTGTTCCATATTACCTGTTACACCTTTCATTGATGACAGTTATGAGTATTCGCCTAACCTACCTAGCCTACACCTGAAAACCATTTCACTTGCATGTAAGATCGCCATCGAAATACAATTACGACAGTTGTGAGTATGTGAGAGTTGAAGGAGGGGGTTGTTGTGTTAATAGGGATCATGGGGTTACAGTTTAAATAAACAAAATAAATCTATATATTTATAAAATGAGGACGGTGATTGGAGCAAAGGAAGGAATGAGGACAGTGAATATACTTAAGCATCAGTCACAATTACTGTGATCAACCTGAGGCACCATCATTACTGTATAATACAGTGATAATATATTTATTATAAAAAAAATTTTTTTCGTCATCAGGGGCATTAGGTGTAATAGGGGCAGTTGCTGAATTAACCTATTCCTCTCTAGTGCCTTTGCAGTTGTAATATTAGCTCATGGTGCCTACCCTCCTTGTTCATTGTATAGCTCAGAGACCAAGTAGTTAAAATAGTTTTTTAAAGCGTGTTGGGGACACTGGGGGTTGGGCATGGGAGCAGAGTATTTAGTTCTCTCTCACTCACTGTAAAATTGCAGACAACGTAACTTATGCTATGTCTGCATATTCATTTCCTGCATGTGACTTCTAAGATCATTTTTTTTATTTAGGATTCATCAGCGTACGGAATTTTGCTGGCACTATGTAAATAATATAGTAATGATAATAATCAGGACTGTTCTTATTTTAGTTGACTTAGCAGGTAGACTGTAACAGTGTGAATTCTAAACGTTTTGACCTCAGAGGCTTCCTGGAAGAATTTTTCTCTTGAATTCACATACAACTGAAACCTGCAGCGGTGAGTTATATCTATGTACAGGGCTATGTACATTTTCATAACATAGGTACTAACTAAACGACTTTTTAACGTAATACCAATGCAATGTATTAAAGGGCTTCGTTGCTGTAAAGTTGTAACGAAGAACTATTCTCAATTTGCTCAATGAACCTTGAGATTTTTGGAGATGCAGCTGGACACGGCCGATTCTATTATAGAATCCATGACTGAGTATTGTTTATCTATCCTTACCCCATACTGTCACCCCTAAGATGTGCACCCGAACCCCACGCTGGCAGTCCCTTGTCAGTGACCCCTGACTCCATCCCGGCAGTTTCTAGGGACACCTGACCTGTTTCAGCATTTACTATTACAATTTCTTTGGTTTTCCCCCTCATTTTAAATCTTTATTTATAACTTTGTAACCATAAAGTTTAGATATGAATACAACATGAAAAGTCACAATATTATGGTAGAGATGCACGTGCCCCTAACATTGTTAGATTTGTCCGAGAGACGTACACTTGTTACATTTTCTTTTTTTAAATTCTTGTAAACATGTATTTTATATATTTGTATATCTGTTATTTAAATTCAGTTCCATTCCCCTTCTCACCCTTTTAAATGTGACTGCTCTGTGTGCCACAAAATAACACCCATTCAGGAAGATTCTCATTGTTCGGGTTCTGGCAATCTCCTCTGTTTAGGTCGGAGATAGTATCCACAGGTTTCTGGAGAGAAAATGTCATTGGTCAGTACTGACGATGGTGTTCTATACATGATCTGTCTTATAGCTGTTACCAGTTAAGCATTTAAGTTCAATATATTTTGGGAAACTCAAGAAGTCCTCGAGTTTTCCTTTTCTTTTTTTTCTGAAAGTAGGTGAAATGATTTTTCAACATCCAGGTTTCTATCTCTTTCAAAGTCCAGGTTTCTATTCATTATTGCAGTTAGTAGTACCTGCTTGTAGAAACTGCTCTATACAAACAGATTGTCCCCCTCCACCCCATTGTCTGGTCTGCTTCTAGAACCACACAGGAACTGTCAAGCGACAATTCTAGGGCACTGCCTGTGATGATATCACCATAGCTTAGGCATAGGCAACCTTCGGCACTCCAGATGTTTTGGACTACACCTCCCATGATGCTTTGCTAGCATTATGGGTTTAAAAGCATTATGGGGGATGTAGTCCACAACATCTGCAGTGCCGAAGGTTGTCTACCCCTGGCTTAGAGGAAGGAGGTAACTTCACTTTACAACTAACACATTATTTCCTACATGTGTGGTACAAACCAAATGAAGATTACTTGAGTTGAACATTTTTATTATTAATGAGCATTTTATTTAGTTTATTCTCTTATTTGCATATTTTTTGGTCATGTTTACACACTGATCAGCCACGATATTAAAACCACTGAAGTGGATAAGATTGATTATATCATTACAATGGCACATGCCAAGGGGTGGGATATATTAGGGAGCAAGTGAACAGTCATTTCTAGAATTTTATGTGTTGAAGCAGGAGAAATGGCAAGTGAAAATAAAACTGAGTGACTTTGATAAGGGCCAAATAGTGATGGCTAGAGTCAGAGCATCTCCAAAACGGCAAGTTTGCGGGATATTCCCGATAACCGGTGGTTAGTACCTACCAAAAGTGGTGCAAGGAAAGACAACCTGCGAACTGGCGTCAGAATCATGGACGCCCAAGGCTCATTGATGCACGTGGGGAGCAAATGCTAGCCCATATGATCCGATTACACAGAATAGCTAATGTAGGTCAAATTGCTGAAATGCTTAATGCTGGCCATGACAGAAAGGTGTCAGAACACACAGTGCATCGCAGTTTACTACTTATGGGTCTGCGTAGCTGCAGACCAGTCAGAGTGCCGATGATGACCCCTGCCACCATCTAAAGCTTTTTTAATAAGGATTTGAACATCAGTCAGAACTGGACCATAGAGAAATGGAAGAAAGTTGCATGACTGTTTGTGCGTTGTTTACCTGGGGAAGATTTGGCAGCAGGATGCACTATGTGTAAAAGGCAGATCAGCGGTAGCCGTGTTATGCTCTGGGCAATTTTCGGTTGGGAAACTGGGGTGGATGTTACATTGACACGTACCACCTGTCTAAAGATTGCTACCGACCACGTTAACACCTTCATGGCAAGGGTGTTCCCTGATGGCAGTGGCCTCCTTCAGCAGAAGAATGCACCCAGCCACAGTGAATGTTCAGAGGTCTTGTGGAGTCCGTGCCTCGATGCATCAGAGCTGTTTTTGGCAGCACGAGGAGGACCTACACAATTTTAAGCAGTTGGTTGTGATTAATCCGTGTATATCCTTCTAACCTTTAAAAAAAACAAAACAAAAACACAAGTATTATCTTGCTATAATGTTTACTTATCCCCTATAAGCTTCATATATGTGTCTTTATGTAGTCTGAAAAGTAAAATTTATATGGACCATAAGAACGTCATCACAATGAAGTTATGGTGGCAGGAGATGCTGGGGGCGGTCTTACCTTGAGGGGCTAAACCTTTAACCCCTTAAGGACACATGACATGTGTGACATGTCGTGATTCCCTTTTATTCCAGAAGTTTGGTCCTTAAGGGGTTAAACAACTGTAACCCCAAACGTTAGAAGATGACTGGTCGCCTTGTCCAGCAACTTTATTTGTTGGTCAGAGACTTTGATTATAAAGCTTTTGTTAGACCGAGAGCATCAGCTGACACTTACAGGCTATCACTACCACCCGTGCATAAAAACGTACATATTAGCTGTGCCCAGCCCAAGGTTTTCTCTGACCAACAAAGGAAGTTGCATTGTCTTCAGTTAAACAGTTTGTAAATGGTTCCACCCATTAAGGTATCTGTGATCCCCTGGTACTATAACAACTTCATTGAGATGAAATTCTTATAGTGCCTAGAGTGGTCTTTTTTATTGGTAGAAATCCACACAACACCCCCTGGGACAAAGTGCCTTCATCTTTGCTCTTTGCTCATTGTCAGTCATTGTTGTAAGCTCTGGCCTTCACTGCAAGTGAACAATGTTTTTTTTTTTTTTTTTTCCGTTTTTCTCTCACAATAATAACATAGGTGCCACACTGACTTATGACACTCCGTATTTCTAGATATTTTTGCATTTCCATAAAAGTGAAAGTTCTCTTTTAAACCTCTGAATGCAAATCCGCGATATCCCCCTAAGAAATATTTCACATTTTATGTACATGAAATACTAATTATCATTGATATTGTTTTCATTTCTCCTTATAGTTTTAAAGTACATCTGATACTCCGTGCAAGTGAAGTGAGAAGAGCTGGCAATTTAATATTTCACCCAGAGTCAAAAGAAAATAAGGTAATTTTCCAATAAACGTCTGGAAATCTGGCTGTTTAACCTCAAACTTCAATGCTTTTTTTTTTTTTTTAATACGCTAGACGTCCTCATGCAAAACTCTTTGAAACTACAGGCAGTCTTAACCCTTCTCAAAAACTGCAATGTTTTACATTGTTTTACATTGCAGGGCTAAGGAAACCATGCCATTGCACCCAGGCCACTTCTGTGAGATGAAGTGGTCTGGTTGCCTATAGTATCCCTTTAGCATCTGTGCAGACTCTGAAATCACCTCTTCAGGCAGAGAATTCCACAATCTGATTGATCTTACTGTAAAAAATAAAATTTGCTTTGCCTTGGACTAAATTTTGTTTTTTCCAGCCTAAATGCGTGACCTCGTGTCCCATGTATAGTCCTGTTTATGAATAAATTTCCAAACAATGGTTTGTACTGGCCCTGAATATATTTGTATAAATCTATACTATCCCCTCTGGGGCGCAGTTTTTCTAACCTTTCTTCATAGGTAAAATGCTCTATTCTTTTTATCAATTTTGTAACCCGCCTCTGTACATATTCTGGTGCCATAATATCCTTCTTTAGAACAAGTGCCCAAAATTGCACAGCGCATTAAAGGTGGCCTTACGATTGATTTATAAAGAGGCACAATTATAATTTCATCCTGAGAATTAAAGTCCTTTTTATACATGACAATACCTTACTGGCCTTCGCAACTGTCGATTGGCATTGCATATTGTTGCCTAGTTGGTTCTCTTCTCGTGTTATCAGTAATTCACTACCATTAACGGTGTACGTTGCTTTTGCATTCTTTACCGATGCATTTTTTTCACATTAAATTAAATCTGCTGTTTGAGTGCCCAGTCCCCCATTCTATCAAAATCAAAGTAATATCCTGCTCACATGCAGTTTTTTCCGTTTTGTTTTTATTTTCCTTATCACATTTGTATTTTTAACGCTATTCTGTTCCTTTCATCAGTCCTGTTGGGGTGTCATCTCTCTTCTATCAGAGGTTTATGGGATAAGTCATTTATCCCCCATCAGTTACACTTGGCAATAAACTGAACCAGACTGTTGGTGCAGCAGTGCCTCGGCAGCCAGAGATCTTTACTGGGAAGAGAGAGATCCTGACCACGTGTGCGTGGTTGCGGTACACAGAATTTGACCTTAAGTGATACAGCATGGGAGGAAATGAAAACGTCTCCTTTGCTGATTCTGAGCCAGTGTGGCTGACTTAAAGCTGTAGCAATTGTTTCAAATCATTGTAGTGATAAGCCACTCTCAGAATTAACCGTAAGCATGGAAGGTTGTTATGGTGCTTAGAATAATGTCTTAAGCTTGCAATGTAAATAACCTTGTCCCAAACACAATAAAATGGGGAATGTTGGGCAATGGAATAAGAATCTGATTTTAGGTTCAGAATAGCTGGACTTAAAAATAACAAAGTTCATGAATTTGATAGTTTCTTTCTGTGATGCACCATTATGCCCTAAAAAAGCATGGCAAACTAGTCTCATTCTTTAACATTTATTATATACTGATCTGTTCAATGACTCAAGTAGGGTTACACTTTTATATGAGCTTTGTAGTGGTAGCATTGTTTTCTAATCTTTGTATTGGAATCTCGTTTTTATAACTCATCTTATGTATAGAGAGATTGTTTGTTTGTGGATTTCTAATTAGAATTCTGACCTACATCTTGCTTCCTATTTCTGCTCTGTATATAGCATAGCGTTGCAGAAGATTTTCCTGGTAGAAAATGTAACCATATTCGGTTTGCTTCTTACCCTTTTTATTTATTTTTTTCTCTCCTAGCCAGCAAAATGCCGGTACATTTGGATGATATTTTGGCTCTTTTGTGCCATGTATCTGAACAACAAAAGATGAAGGCTGCGGTGAAGCACTCTGCCAAAGGAGCTCTAGCGGCGGGGGCATGCGCCTTTGTTGGTGGACTGATGGGTGGTCCAGTAGGAATAGCTGCAGGTAATATTGCCATAGACCTGAAACTCACTATTGGCCTGTCCAGTCTGTGCCTCCTCTCCCCCCCCCCCCCAGATGTTCCTGAACTACAACTCCCATGAATCTTTCAATGAAACAGACAGTGAATCGTGGGTGCTATTCAGCAGCATATGGTGGACTTTCCTAATTTAGGTACCAACACAGGAATTCCTGTTCTTCGAGAAATTTGGTGCCCTTGGAAGAGCCTGGTAGTGGCGAAACGTGTGTCGGGACTTCTGTTGTGAGTGTGACAGTTAGGATATGAGGGATGATGTTAGTTTTACTTTGTCTAACCATTTAATTGTTGGTTATTTTGTTTACACAAACTTCTAGCTTCAGTTGAGTGGGGTGCTCTTGAAGGCACATATTCAGGGCTTCTTTCTGTTATATATTTACATACATTTTGCAACATTTGATTATTGTTTCGGCTTAAGGTATGTTGTGATCACTTCTTAGTGGACATACCCCCTGATTTTGTTTTTGCACTATAACATATTTGATACTTTTGTAGGGATACTGTGCCTTTTAAGGATGAAATGCTATTTTTGCATTTATGAACTCTATACTTTAGAACAGTCACCTAAGGTCTGATATAGAGACTGTTCCTTAAAAGCAGATTAGACTTCACCATCAACCCTATACAGGTTAGGAATGGTCACCTAAGGCCATTCATTTCGACACCTATCTATTTTCCTATATAGATTTTTTTTATTTTTTATTAATTATTCTTTGGTCTATGGTGAGAGATTCTTATAATGGTAGCCGTTTATTTTAGATATCCACTGTTGATGGTAGTTTTTTCTCTAGTTAACCCATTTTCTTCTTTTTGGTATAGAGAGTTTATTAAATAGTTGTTTTCCTCTGTTTTGTGTAACATTTCCCTTATGTAGAATTGTAGATTATATGCAGTTAGTATGGCATTTTATCATTGTTATTTCTATAGTGCTGACATATTCCACAGTGTTGTACAAAAGAGGGGATACAGACAAATGATAAACACATATTGATATAAAAGGAACAGACATTTTATGAGATATATATAGTTTAGCCCCATCTACGTTTAAAGAGAAGTTAACTAATATGTTCAAAACAACTTTAGTTTATTGAAGCAGTTTTGGTGCAAAGATTGTGGCCCTGCAGTTTCACTACTCCATTCTGTCATTTAGGAGTTAAATCACTTTGTTTATGCAGCCCCAGCCACATCTTCCCTGGCTCACACAGCCCCAATACACTTCCTGAAAAACAGTCGAAATATTCTTAGCTACCCTTATTATCTAATGTTCTTTTCATAACCTGCAACAGCCTCATGTGTGTGATTAAATTCACAGAGCAGGAGATGAGTACTTCTAAAGTGAACACACTGTGCAGTCCCATCTGATTTGAGAAATTAAACTTTTTTTTTTTTTTTCGCTCATGCAGGCTGCGTCAGTCACAGCCAGGGGAGGTGTGGTTTGGGCTGTAATTTAAATTCTTAATGGCAGAAAATTAAGCAGTGAAACTTTAGAGACATGATCTATACACCAAAACTGCTTCATTAAGCTAAATTTGTTTTTGTGCTAAAAGTATCCCGTTAAGTTGGTGGTAGTTATACTGCAGCTGCTGTACAGTGGTCACCCAAGGCAGTAAAGAGAGATGTTGCACAGATCGGCCAAGATAGCAAAGAAAGTAAGAAAACGTACTCCTTTGTCATCGCTAATCTAGAGGACAAGCTTGTAGGTGCACGCAGAAAAAAACACAAAAAAAAACACAAAAAAGGAGACAACTTCCCTTTGAATACCTCAGCGAGTTGATGCCATTTCTCAACCAATCCTGGTTCAACCATTGTTTTCAATGGGAGCATTGTAGATTCCACGTAAACGCATACAATGCAGGGTTCTTTGGGGATTGAAGGGTACAGTTTACGATTTTATAGGAAACATGCAGCTATTTTTATTTTGCTTTTGGAAGCAGACATTAGTGTAGCTCCCAAAAGCAAATGATTCATTGCACGACACTTTATCGGATCAATCCTTTGACCTTCGGTTTATGGACCATTGTTAAAATGTTAGTAATGTGTTCAATGCAACTTTTATATGTACTGTAACCTTGTGTGCTGTGGTCCAAAGAGCAAAACCTTTTGCTAGCTTTCGAAGATATATTAACTAGTAAAAAAGTTAAAATGCATTGTCATAACGTTTTTATTTAAATTTTCTTTCCTTTTTTCCCACTTGTTTTTTTTAATGAGAATTTCTTCTTTATTAACTCACCCTAGTTTTATTATACACAAATACCAAAGGGACAAAAAAAAAAAGAACAAAGTATTTCTTTAACCCCTTAAGGACCAAATTTCTGGAATAAAAGGGAATCATGACATGTCACACATGTCATGTGTCCTTAAGGGGTTAAAAAAAAAAAAAAAGACACCGTTGGAATTTCATAAACCACAAGGACACCTGCTAAAAATACCTTTGTCTTGAAACTCTCTGTAGCCCCTGTACTATCATCCTCAATTGTCAAACCATGTTGATTGCTTCATCCGTGAGTCCAATGCATATTGTCTGTCAGTATTTGCCCTTGATCCCAGTGCATGGAAGTGGTATCATGAAAATTTTGGGTGGTGTGTCCGTATTTCTCTCTGTGATATTGTCAAGCATCAAAGGTGGCTTCTCGGTGGAGAGTTTAACCCCTTAAGGACCAAACTTCTGGAATAAAAGGGAATCATGACATGTCACACATGTCATGGGTCCTTAAGGGGTTAACCAAAGAGTGTGTGTGAACAGTGAATAGGCAAACTTTGACCATAACCATACGTAGGCTTTATTTTTCACCAATCACTCGTTTTGTACTAAACTGTGAAATTCAGTTTTCAAATCTCTGTTTACTGAATTAACGCATGGAATAGAAGTGTTGATGCCATCATTTTATCCACCATGAATTGTTTGTCATTTACCAAGAACAAGAGCAGCGGAGTTAGAAATACAGTGGACGATGGAGAATTTTCCGTTTTTATTTTTTGTTGTTGTTGTTGCTATTTTGGGCCTGGCATTTGTAATTCCTAGTGAACATATATTGATTGATCCAGGACAGCCAATTCATTACATTTTTTTCCCCCCAGCGTCGCTACATTGTCCTACAGTTTAATTACCTTGTAATTTCTGGACAACTAGCTTAGGCCTCTATTTAATATTTCTAAATAAGCTTTCTTCTACATGATGTCATATCTCATGCGTAAACTTTTAAAATCATTTAATATCTAAAGTATAAAAATGTTGTAATTTAGATTTTTTTTTTTAAAGATGTTAAAAAAATAACTTTAGAAGTTTATCCAAATCCATTTGAAAAGCGTATTAAATCGAGGCCTGTGTGGATGAATCCCACTGTTCTATAAAAAAAAAGTTTGTACTCCAGCTGATGTCATTGAGATTGGTTTATAAAATACTGATGTGCATTTTCATTTCACACTCTGGGAAATAATATATATTTTTTTTAGTGTTGAGCAGGTTCTTCAAAGTCCTTTTTTTGCCACAGGACACCATCACACATCTTGATTATAGACCAAAGGCCACTAAATTCTTTATTATGTCACAATTTGTGCTCCCTGGCATTTACCGTGTGTCTTGTGATTACAGAACCTTTACACTTTATACTCTCATTTTTATCTTCTATGGGGTGTATTCACTTAACATTGAGTTGTGGGCCAATTTGCACAGTTTTTACCTCTTTCTGTAGACCGCCAATAGAGCTAGAGTTAATCCTGAAAGGTAATTATTGCAGTTTGTTAAAAAGTCAAAAAAATGAAATTTGCAGGGTAGGACCTGGGACACTGCACCCAGACCACTTCAACGAGCTGAAGTGGTCTCGGTGCCTATAGTGTCCCTGTAATCTGAACCAGACGAAAGGCATGGTGGGTATTCTCTGTTTTGGTTGAGTGAAGGACTGTTGTCAGTTTCATGCATCTTAATGGCGGCTGGAGTTCATGGGTGCCTTCTTGCTTAAAAAAACCCACCACCAACACATTTAACCCTTTAAAGTTAAACTGTAACTAGTCTCCAAGTCGGTTTACAATTTTCAAATATATAAATAATTGTAATTCATATATTTAGCATATATAAATGTTCTGCTGTGCTGTACAATTGGCAAACAAACACTAAATTCTAACAAAACACAATTGACATACTGGAACAGTAGGTAAAGATGCCCTGCCCAAACAAGCATACAGCCCCTCCCCCCCCCCCCCCCAAGAGAGTTTACTATATGTGTATAAAATATATAGAGATGTCCCATAATAACACTAATCATACCTCTATGTAATTTAGAATTTCTCTTTTTACCTTTCTAGGTGGCGCTGTGGGCGGTCTAGTAGGTGCATGGATGACCAGCGGGCAGTTCCAGCCCATACCCCAGATTCTAATGGAGCTCCCGCCTGTAAAGCAGCAAGACCTCTGTGATCGTGTTTTTGCAATAATTCGAAATCTGGACTGGACTGATGCCACACATCTGATCATGCTAGTCAGTGGCAATGCCGCTTTGCAACAGAAGGTGGCAGCATTGCTCATAAACTACGTGACTCAGGAGCTGCGAGCTGAAATTCAGTATGGGGATTAGAATTTTTCCACAACTCCTTATTTTCAGCACCAACCCCCTACTGTTTGCTGACAGATCTGTGCCGGGTCAACAAGACTTGCTTTTGGAAACTATATTAGAATTTTGTGACGTACCTCAGGAAACCACGAACGTGCTTCATATACCTGTAGAGGTGACATTTAGTGTTGGCACAGTCGTGGGTTTAATTAATGACTTTAAATTATAGAGAATGAACTGACAGAACGGGGCTATTGAGAAATACAACTCATAATGGCTGTAGCATTGCATCCTTTGTAATATTCCTTGCAGTATGTGGGGATTGTGGAAGGAGATTCTCATGTACAACTGATGGCTCACCTTTGAATCCCAGTTACATATAAACTACATTACCCACGATGCACTGCAGGCCTTAATTATCATGGGAAATAGTTTTCTAAACATCACGGGTGCTACAGTATAGCTATTGGTCCTCCACAATTAACCAATATTATTAAACCAGATAGTGCTCGTAATAACTTCTGCTACACTATGTTCCTCCAGCAGGCACAGGGTTAAAGCACAATCACCAAATCTGACATTAGGAATAGAACATGATTTGAAAACATTGCAGATGGCCAAACCGGGAACAGTTAAAGATTGGTTGTTGGTTTTTTTTTTCTTCCATGTGACTACTGTGACTGTGAAAATACAGAGATGTTAGTACCTGCACTATTCTAACCTTGAGAACAAGTGAGCTTACATCTTTCAGAGCTCAACTCTCTCATTCTAAGCACACCCCTCCTGTTATCGGTCAGTTGCTTTCTGGTCCTTGTAAACAAGGTGGCAATCACACAATACATAGCCTACTTTATTTTACAATGGCTGACTGTTTAACCCCTTAAGGACCAAACTTCTGGAATAAAAGGGAATCATGACATGTCATGTGTCCTTAAGGGGTTAAAGATACCTGTAGCAAGTATACCATGGGTATATTTTTATATGCTACATGTTTACTTAAAATACACGTGCCATTCTGTACTCCAGCCAGGACACCATGAACACCTGAAATTTGAGATTTAAATGGTCAGCTTGGTACATGGGCTTTGGTTGATGGCAGTAAGTGGATTAAGAGACGACTAACCCAATGCTGTGGTTAAGTGCCTTTTTTTTATATTTGTATTACTTCTGGGTGTTACCAGCCTTAAGGGAAGCTGTGTTTTGGTGCATTATGCTTTTTTCATTTTGAAAACCTTTGTAATTTTTAGAAGTGTTGTGTTTGATATTTTATCTCTATCACAGATAATAACTAAAGTGAGAATTCAAAGTGAATCTCAAATTGAAGGCCAAATTAGCTGAAATGGAAGCATCACCTACTTAGAGAATGTTTCCAGTGCAGCTATTTGTACATTGAATCTGGAATTCACTTTGAATTCTTACTTTAGGGAATGACCCTCTATATCATATGAGGCTGATAAATGGCATATGTTTGAACTATATTTTTAGAACAGTTTCTCATCCACCTGCTAAAGTGCTATCGTGCCTATCATAAAGCCTCTCGTTAGTAGGAGAAGGATGATGATGTGTAGTTTTGGAAGACCCACCATGAGATTGGTTCCTGTACCAAGTTGCTAGTGGAGTTTAGATCACAAAATTCTTAAAATAGAACCCCAAGTATTCCACATCCAGGCCCAGAACTAGTCTTATAGACTCTTTTACATTCAGGGTGAAAATGTACAGTTACGAGAGCAGTGTCGGCAAAACTGGAACTTTCAACTACGATGGGGGCAGAGTCTAGGACAGTGCTATGACGTTAGCACTGATGTTTAAGAACTAAATCTTTCCCTTGATTCTCAGGCTAGCTAAGAACCATGGGAAATGTAGTTCAGAAACATTGCAATACCAAGGTTAACCATTTCTCCTACATGAATTGTGTGTATTTGTGATTTTATATATATAAATAAATATATCTTATTTAGTGAAATTAAATGATTTGCAGTTGTAATTCACTGGATTTGCTAGAAGTATGCATGCTGCCATTTTGTTATGTTGATATATATTAAAAAAAACAAAACACATGAAGTTGTGTGTTCTGAATGATTTGATAGAATATAAGATGCACCTACAGAATATATACCGGTAGTTTCAGTTTTACCATAAGTACAAATCTTATTACACGTCACCAGTTTTTATCCTTCCTGTAGCTGGCTCCCAGTGACCGTGAAAACTGAAATAAAACCACACCAGGGGGAGCAAAATGTACTTGTTCTGTTTATATAGTCCGATTTGTGCTGCAAAAAAAGTCTACAAATAGGTCTCTTTCTTCATTCTTCCTCCAGCGTTTCACTCAAACACTGAAAAGCCAAATCGTCCTCCTGTCCCCAAGTTTTAAGTCTCTATGGGCAGTTTTGCCCAATTTTGCATTAGTTTGTTTTTAAAAGAAAAAAAAGTCTCAAAATAAGTTACAAAAATACACATTTATTATTTAAATTGGTATTTTTACGTTTAGTTTAAATGATAATTTACTCCTGTGCACACGGAGGTGTATATTATACGTATGTTGATAGTACTGTGTTTCTGTAATGTCAGTATGTTTATATTCTAACTCTAAGGATTTTATTTGTGGTTTTATCTCTCCTTAACTTCCTCACGAAAAGACAGGCGGTGGGCTCACAGAATGCGGTGGGGATGCAAAAGTTCGTAGGCTGATCAGTTTCTTACTATATAAGGTGTGCAGAAGGGTATATGAGCTAAAAACATACTAAGCTCTGCGCTCTTCAATAATGTTATCATTAATAAGGCCACAGACAAAAATAATTGGATCTGTCTACCATAAGACTGGAAACCAATACAATCTGTTGTATTACAGTAATCAGATTCTCCTTTAGTAAATAACTTAAATTTGCACAATGCTTGTTAATGCCAAGTGTATCTTATTATATTCAGCCAAACCTGATTTTTTTTCTATTACATGAATGATACATTTTATTTCTGGCAGAAAAAAAAATGAACAAGCGCAAACAAGAATATGAAGTTACAAATTTTATTAAGGACAAAAACAAAAAGAAACAAAAACACACATTTCCGTAGACAAACCCTTTCTCAATGTACAATTCCCTTAAATAATACTAGTGCACTCACCCACATAAATACAGAACGATGATATCTGTGCAATCTGAATGTTTTCGGACTTGTGTGTTCCAAGCCTCACCGTGATGTGTTCTGGGGATATTCTGTTTGGTTTACAAAGTGGAAGGAATATTTAATGTTCTGTATTTATGTGGGTAATTGCGCTTGTATCATTTAAGGATATTGTACATCAAAAAAATGGCCGTCCACCCGACATGTTTTTATTTACCTTCATTACATTTGTACTAGTAACATGAACTTGATATTCTTGTTTGCATTTGTAATTTTTTTTTTCCTCTATTACATAAATGTTACCATTAAAGGGACACTATAGGCACCCAGACCACTTCAGCTCATAGAAGTGGTCTGGGTGCAGTGTCTCTATTGCACTTAGTGCTACAATGTAAAACATTGCAGTTCCAGAGAAACTGAAATGTAAACATTGCAGCTCCAAGTCTGCCTCCAGTGGCTGTCTCCCAGACAACCACAGGGGGAGCTTCCTGGATCGAAACGGACCTTTGGTCTTTTTTCTGACGCTCTGCGTGAGGACCTCCAGCGTCCGAATTTTCCCCAGCGGAAAGCAATGATTCAATGCTTTCCTATGGGGAGATTTAATGTGCGAGTACGGCACTTGCCGTGCATGCGCATTAGCACCCGCTCTTCGTCGGGGGGTGGAGCGTTGACCCAGCACCAAAGGACATCGGTGCTGTAGTAAGGTAAGTAAGTAAAGGTTTTTTAACCCTTGATTCAATGTGTGGGGTGGGGGGGGGGGGGGTCACAGGGGAAGCGATAGTGCCAGGCATACAGCTTTGTATTCCTGGCACTATAGTATCCCTTTAATGCAACAATTAGCGAGCCAGAGGGGTTCCAGATTACCTTTAATTTTGGTTAAAAAAAAAAAAAAAAAAATTTAGTTTTGGACCCATGACACTCGTTCAGCTCATCCAAATATCTTCCATGAAAAATATTGAGGAAAACTATTCGGACACAATAAAAAATAAAATGCGCAAAGTGGTCCGTGTACTGTAATATTTAAAAATTATATATATTTTAATTATGTAAGTACACAGACACATTCGGTTCACCCCTTCTAGAAAAAACCCTGCCCACCCCCTACAAGGCCCCATTCACAAAAATCTACTGCCCCCTCTACAACGACCCCTGTCCCCCCCACAAACATTCACAAAAAAACCTTCCCCCTCTCTCAAGATCCTAGCACACAAAACAACATCATCAGCTTGGCATTTCGTGCCTCCGTGCACCACCGCATTCCTCCTCCTGCTGCCCGGCCGCAGCTCTAAGAGGGTGGACCGCCCCCTATTAGTACACCACCGAATGGCCTCCCTCTCTGCCCGGCAGCACGGACGGCAACTGGGCCGCACTGCTAGCTATCCCAGGCCGCCGGTTGGACACCCAAGGTCTAAACACACTAAACATGTAAAACTTTGCTTTATTGTAACTTCTATGAATAATATATATACATTGTGTCTGAGGTTAGGGTTCCAAATTATTTATGGGGAAAGTGTAATCAGGAAAAGGGATGTACCTCCTGGCTATTTTTTTTTTCTTTTTTTTCTTTATACGGACATGGTATATACAGAGCCACTTCACTTACAGATACAACAGTGCAGCACTGAGTTAACGTGAGCTCATGTGCCCTCTAGTGGCGTGTCAGGAGGATGCAGCTCACACAAGTTACAAGAAATGGTTAGTTGTCAAAGGGTTTTAATAACTTGTGTAATGAGACAATGGGTTGGGTTTTTTTTGGGGGGGGGGGGGGGGGACAAAGTAACTGATGAAATACTGCTAGAGTTTAGAGTTTCTCTAGAGCTGCAACGTTTTAGATTGCTTTACAATGAGCTGAAGTGGTCTGGGTGCCTATAGTGTCCCTTTAAGGCCAAAATACATGGACCAGAAAAATGCTCAAATTCAGCTATCCTTCTCGTTTGCCTACTTTGGCCTTACATATTAAATTCACTTTGATTTCCCAAATAATTCTCAGTTTAATGCATGACCCTGTGTGTCATTCAGAATATTGTACAAGAGGTGTCCTGGACGGATATTCATATATGGCTGGAAATACACAAGACTTTACATTTATTCTGTATGCACAAAGTTTTAGAATGGGCAATGTAGGTTTTCAACAAAGATGGAGTACATCTGACAACTGTACATATACTTTTCAACATCAGAACAAAGGCCACTACAGTGACTATAACAATTATATAAAACATATAGAGCGCCGTCAAATTCCGCAGCGCTGTACAATGGGCGGACGAACAGACATGTAGTTGCAACCAGACGAGTTGGACACACAGGAAAAGAGGGGGCGGAGGGCCCTGCTCAATGCAAGAGGGAGTGGGGTAAAATGACACAATAGGTAAAGGTAGGGGAGAAAGGTAGGTTGCTAGAATAGTATATGCTTAATGTCTTCACTCCAGCTCTGACCAATAGCGCCCATGGTGTCATGGGTAATGTCATTAAGAATAGAGATGGCAAATTGGCAATAGTCTCCGTGTTTTTTTTTTTATTTTTTTATTCTTTATTTGTACTCCGCTCAGTGGTGTGAGAAACAGCATCTTGCATAGTTACATAGGCTTAAAAGAGACAGGTGTCCATCAAGTTCAGCCTTCCTCACATCTGTTTGTAGTTGATTTAAAAAAAAAAAAGGCAAAAAAAAAAAACAGTTTGAAGAACTTCCAGTTTTGCAACAAACTAGGAAACAAAGTCCTCCTTATTCATATAGGTGAATAAACTGATAATAGGAGAATGCCCATCATGCAAGCAATAGCAAACATGATATCAAAATCATTATGAAATCATAAGATATCAAAAGCGAAAACAAAAAAAAGGGTTCTCTACAAACTAATAGAATGTGTCAGCTGTTGGAAAAATAGAATAAACCCCCCCCCCCCCCCCCAAAAAAAAAAAACAGAATAAGGAATAGTCAGTCGCTGGAGCACAGAAGCTATACAGCTATACACTTGTATTGCTTAGGTATGGTCGCCAATTTACTGACTAGAGAGGTTAAATAAGGTGAAGAACTACTAATTGTGGGCTCTTGTGCCTACCTTCCAGCTAATATCTACGTGTAACTATTGGGTAAGCCCCAGACTGAAGGCTGAAGGCTGAATGCCAATGTAAGTATATGCCTCTGGGCCTTGTGTAGCCATACTATCAGGGTAAACATCATGAGATGCAGGGGGTGAGAGGGCCTCTACTGTGGTGTGGTGCACCACAGCAAAAATAGGCAAAAAGATTATAAGGCTTAAGAGAAATAAAATAAAGTAGAACTGTGAGCATTAAGACTCTGCTATTAAACTTTTATTGCCGAATAAGTGTATCTATAGATTTGTATTTAAATTTTTTTTTATATATTAATGGTGAATAAAGCACTTTTTTAATACACTTACGGCATTTCCCTGCTACTATAAAGAAGGAATGTGGTCCTTAATCACATATGCGATCTAATTTGAGCCTATTGAAAGGCTCTGGGTTTGTGAGTACTATACTTACCTTTCATTTGACCACTCATGCAAAGAACAATATTGCACCATATGTGTTTTTTCTTATAATATTATATAGGACAGAACACTTGGAAAAATCGATCATAAAGAAGGGTCGCCTCAACGGACCCCAAAGCATATTAAATTGAGCTAAATCTGTAGCTCTAAAAATTGTGAGCGGTGACTTGACTCAATACTTTATTCTATATGTTTTGCACTATGATATATTTTTTTCTGTCATATGGTGGCAGTACATGTGGGTTTTGCTCCTTTCCTGTGGACAAGCATCTAACAAGATTAAATTAAATCAACAAATCCCTCCCCCTTGCCCTATATAAGGGCTATCCGGCAAAACCTACCCCAGTTTCCGTTCTTGTCCTGAGAGGGAAGGACACAGCATCTAGATTGTGAGACACACGGGCTGGTCTGGGGAATCCGATCCGAGAGCTGCCCGGGTGGTAAGCTGAGAGAACATGCTTCCGACCGGTAGGTTACGGAGCAAGTGGAGATGTGGTTCCTTTTATGCCGAGAAGGGTTCCGGCAATACTTCCTGGAGGCGGAGTTTATCCGGCGCACAGCGGTGCAACGCACGCCCGGGTGGTGCTGCGTTCCACCTAAGCTTCCGGTTGCGTAGTACGCATGCGCAAACCGGAAGCTTTATTAAACAAAACAAACAAAAAACAAAACAAAAAAAAACCTGCGAAGGTATGGAGCTTCCTGCAAAAACTTTGGTTTAATTTGACTCAGACAAGCAAGTAGATTGGCATATTTTTCCGGTGGTCCTTATGTGCCGATATCTCTCACGGCTCTTTTCACTGAGGGTATTGGCTGCCCCTGGGGGCACATGTACTGCCACCATATGACAGAAAAAAACTGAAATTTTACTTACCGTAAATTCTTTTTTTCTTAATATGGTGGCAGTACAACTTTCCTCCATATCTATATATATATATATATATATATATAAAATAATTTTTAGGTTAAGTTTTGTGCAGGGCCGGTGCAAGGATTTTTGCCGCCCTAGGCAAAAAAAAATTTGCCGCCCCCCCCATATGTCCAGCCCACCATGTGACATCACAATGCCCCGCCCATATGCTCTGCCATATGGGCCAACGCCAGTCTTCACAAAGTGTCTTATCTGAAAAGACAGTGTGTTTACATTAAAAAGCCTACAGGCACAGGCTATAGACACCAGAACCACTACATTATGCTGTAGTGCTTCTGGTGACTATAGTATCCATTTAATGTGAGGTAAATTAGAGATTAGTGCCACTAATAATATATTGGATTGCCTACTTACCACCAGATGAGGACAAGAGGCTGATGATGGGCTCAGTCTGGCTCCACAGGTCTGGTGTAGAAGAGGCTCTCTGGAGACTGTTTTTAACAGTGCTCACAACAATTAACGAACAGGAAGCAGCTCCATTTTTTAGGGTCCCTTACACAGCTCAAGGTCTGGGCCCCCAGGGGGCATACGCCTACAATGCCCACCCATAAATCCACCTACATGGCCCATCCATGAGTTGGGGATGTTTTATGTGTGCAATTTGTGTAAGGGATGTAGTGTGTTTATAGGGGGATGTAGTGTGTGTTTGCGTGTAAGGAATGCATTGTATGTTTCTGGGTGTGTGTGTGTGTGTGTGTGTGAGTAGGAATGCATTGTATGTAATTGAATGCAGTGTGTGTCTGTAAGGGGTGCATTAATTATGTAAGAGAACGTAAGGGATGCATTGTGTGTTTCGGGTGTGTCTGTGTGTGAGTAGGAATGCATTGTATGTTTCTGTGTGGGGGGGGTGCATTGTGTATGTGTGTAGTGTAAAAGAGAGGGTTTGTGGGGTAGGATAGAGACTGGGAGGGGAACAGCTCTTTCTTTTTTTAAAAAAATTCATAGTGCTCTCCCCTCAATTATTGATTTCCCCTTCCCTTCTGTCCCTCCGTGTTCTCCCCTTCTGTCACTTAGTGCTCTCCCTTGGCCCCCTGTCCCTCTGCAGTCCCCCTTGGTGGTCTTCTCACTCCCCCCTCCTTAGTGGTCCTCCCTCTCCCAAACCCCTTAGTGGTCCTCCCTCTCCCAAACCCCTTAGTAGACCTTCCCCTACTCCCCCCACCCCCTTAGTGGTAATCACCCTCCTCCCCTCTCCTTAGTAGTCCTCCCTCCTTACCCCCCTTTGGTGGTCCTTCCCCCCCTTAGTGGTCCTTATCCCCCCTCCCCTACTGGTCCTTATCCCCCTCCCCTAGTGGTCCTTATCCCCCTCCCCTAGTGGTCCTTATCCCCCCTCCCCTAGTGGTCCTTATCCCCCCCAACCTCCCATAGTGGTCCTTATCCCCCCTCCCTCCCTCCCCTAGTGGTCCTTATCCCCCCTTCCCTCCCATAGGGGTCCTTATCCCCCCCTCCCTCCCATAGTGGTCCTTATCCCCCCCTCCCCTAGTGGTCCTTATCCCCCCCCAACCTCCCATAGTGGTCCTTATCCCCCCTCCCTCACTTCCCTAGTGGTCCTTATCCCCCCTCCCCTAGTGGTCCTTACCCCCCCTCCCTCCCATAGTGGTCCTTATCCCCCCCCTCCTTCCCATAGTGGTCCTTATCCCCCCCCCTCCCTCCCATAGTGGTCCTTATCCCCCCCCCCTCCCTCCCATAGTGGTCCTTATCCCCCCCTCCCTCCCATAGTGGTCCTTATCCCCCCCCCTCCCTCCCATAGTGGTCCTTATCCCCCCCCCCTCCCTCCCATAGTGGTCCTTATCCCCCCCCCTCCCTCCCATAGTGGTCCTTATCCCCCCCTCCCTCCCATAGTGGTCCTTATCCCCCCCCCTCCCTCCCATAGTGGTCCTTATCCCCCCCCTCCCTCCCATAGTGGTCCTTATCCCCCCCTCCCTCCCATAGTGGTCCTTATCCCCCCTCCCTCCCATAGTGGTCCTTATCCCCCCCCCTCCCTCCCATAGTGGTCCTTATCCCCCCCCCTCCCTCCCATAGTGGTCCTTATCCCCCCTCCCTCCCATAGTGGTCCTTATCCCCCCCCTCCCTCCCATAGTGGTCCTTATCCCCCCCCCTCCCTCCCATAGTGGTCTTTATCCCCCCCTCCCTCCCATAGTGGTCTTTATCCCCCCCTCCCTCCCATAGTGGTCCTTATCCCCCCTCCCTCCCATAGTGGTCCTTATCCCCCCCATCACTCCCCTAGTGGTCCTTATCCCCCCCTCCCTCCCATAGTGGTCCTTATCCCCCCCATCACTCCCCTAGTGGTCCTTATACCCCCCCCTCCCTTAGTGGTCCTTATACCCCCCCTCCCTTAGTGGTCCTTATACCCCACCTCCCCCTTAGTGGTCCTTATACCCCCCTCCCCCTTAGTGGTCCTTATACCCCCCCACTTAGTGGTCCTTACAACCCCCCCCCTTCTTAGTGGTCCTTACAACCCCCCCCCCCTTCTTAGTGGTCCTTAACAACCCCCCCCCCCTTAGTGGTCCTTACAACCCCCCCCCCTTAGTGGTCCTTACAAACCCCCCCCCCCCCCTTTAGTGGTCCTTACCCTCCCCTCCTGCCCATGTAGCGTGGCCGGGCGGCGCGGAACGCGGGACAGGAACCTCTGTTTCCTGTACCCGGCCGCCGGCGGAATGACCGGAAATGCTCACTCAGTGAGCACTTCCTGTCATTCCGCCGGCGTCCGGGTACAGGAAACAAAGGTTCCTGTCCCGCGTTCCGCGCCGCCCGCCCACGCTACATGGAGAGACCGGCAGGAGGGAGCGCTCTGCGCTTCCCTCCTGCCGGTCACTCAAACCCGGCCGCCCTCCGTGCAGCAGTGCTGCGCCGCCTGGGGCTTGTTAAAGCGCTCAGGCGGCGCAGCATGAGGAGCCACAGCGGGGACAGGGATCCGGCGCCCCCTGGTAAGTTGCGCCCTAGGCGGCTGCCTAGGTCGCCTTACAGGTGGCGCCGGCCCTGGTTTTGTGTTTCTTCTTGCTACTTACTGGGGTAGGTTTTGCCGGATAGCCCTTATATAGGGCAAGGGGGAGGGGTTTGTTGATTTAATTAATCTTGTTAGATGCTTGTCCACAGGAAAGGAGCAAAACCCACATGTACTGCCACCATATTAAGAAAAAAATAATTTACGGTAAGTAAAATTTCTGTTTTTTTAGGTTTTAAAAGGGAAACTACACAAGTACTAGGATTCCAAACAGGGCCGGTGCAAGGATTTTTGCCTCCACCCAATCCATATGTCCTGCCCACCATATGACATCACAATGCCCCGCCCATATGCTCTGCCATATGGGCCAATGCAAGTTCTGCACAAAGTGTCTTTTCTCTGAAAAGACAGTGTGTTTACATTAAAAAGCCTGCAGGCACAGGCTATAGACACCAGAACCACTACATTAAGCTGCAGTGCTTCTGGTGACTATAGTGGCCCTTTAATGTGAAGTAAATTAGAGATTAGTGCCACTAATAATATATTGGATTGCCTACTTACCACCAGATGAGGACAAGAGGGTGACGGTGGGGTCAGGCTGCAGTATGGCTCCACGGGTCTGGTGTAGAAGAGGCTCTCTGGAGACTGTTTGCTCACAACAATTAACGAACAGGAATCAGCTCCATTTTTTGGGGCCCTTTACACAGCTCAAGGTCTGGGCCCCCAGGGCCTGACCCTGAGTATGCCTACAAGGCCCATCTATAAATCCAGGGCTGCCATCAGGGGGTGACAACCATTACAGTTGTCACGGGCCCGGCGGCCCTGGGGGGCCCGGCGGCCCGGCCCCCACATGTGGGGCCCATCGGGTGGCCCACACACTTAGGGCCACCCGATGAGCCCCCTCCTTCAGGGGCCCGGTCAGCGCTGTGGCCGTTGTATAGCGCGACCGGGCCCCTTTAAAAAAAAAAGCAGCCGCAAGTGCTGCTGGGAGGAAGTGCTCACTTCCTCCCAGCTCACTCCGCGCGGGAGGAGCGCGCCCGCCCAGCCGTGAAGAGGGAGAGCCAGGCAATGAAGAGGGAGCAGCGCCGACTCCCATCATCCCCAGCCACCCTCCTGCAAAGAAAAGGTAAGAGACAGGAGGGTGGCTGGAAAATGAGCTATGTGTGTGTATGTATGTCTGTCTGTCTGTATGCATGCATGTATGTGCATGTCTGTGTCTGTGTGTATGCATGTATGTATGTATGTCTGCCTGTATGTATGCATGCATGCATGTGTATGTCTGTGTGTATGCATGTATGTCTATGTCTGTCTGTCTGTCTGTATGCATGTCTGTATGTCTATGTCTATGTCTGTCTGTATGTATGCATGTGTATGTCTGTATGCGTGTATGTATGTATGTATGTCTGTGTGTATGCATGTATGTCTGTATGCATGTATGTCTGTCTGTATGCATGTATGTCTGTATGCATGTATGTCTGTATGCATGCATGTATGTCTGTATGCATGTATGTCTGTCTGTATGCATGTATGTATGCATGCATGTCTGTATGCATGCATGTCTGTATGCATGCATGTCTGTATGCATGCATGTCTGTCTGTATGCATGCGTATGTCTGTATGCATGTATGTCTATGTATGTATGTATGTCTGTCTGGATGCATGCATGTCTGTCTGTATGCATGCATGTCTGTATGCATGTATGTCTGTCTGTATGCATGTATGTCTGTCTGTATGCGTGTATGTCTGTGTGTCTGGATGCATGTATATGTATGTCTGTCTGTATGCATGTATGTCTGTCTGTATGCATGTATGTCTGTATGCATGTATGTCTGTATGCATGTATGTCTGTCTTTCTGTATGCATGCATGTCTGTCTGCATGCATGTCTGTCTGCATGCATGTCTATGTATGTATGTCTGTCTGGATGCATGCATGTCTGTCTGTATGCGTGTATGTCTGTGTGTCTGGATGCATGTATATGTATGTATGTCTGTCTGTGTATGTATTTCTGTCTGCATGTATGTATGTATGTGTGTATGTCTATGTATGTATGTCTGTCTGGATGCATGCATGTCTGTCTGGATGCATGCATGTCTGTCTGGATGCATGCATGTCTGTCTGGATGCATGCATGTCTGTCTGCGTGTGTCTGTCTGTCTGCGTGTGTCTGTCTGTCTGCGTGTGTCTGTCTGTCTGCGTGTGTCTGTCTGTCTGCGTGTGTCTGTCTGTGTGTGTCTGTCTGTCTGCGTGTGTCTGTCTGTCTGCGTGTGTCTGTCTGTCTGCGTGTGTCTGTCTGTCTGCGTGTGTCTGTCTGTCTGCGTGTGTCTGTCTGTCTGCGTGTGTCTGTCTGTATGCGTATGTCTGTCTGTATGCGTATGTCTGTCTGTATGCATGTATGTGTCTGTATGCGTGTATGTCTGGATGCATGTATGTGTATGTATGTCTGTCTGTGTATGTATGCATGCATGTCCGTATGTCTATGTGTGTATGTCTGTCTGTCTATCTGTATGTATGTCTGGATGCATGTCTGTGTGTATGTCTATGTCTGTCTGACTGCATGCATGTATGTGTACGTATGTATGTCTGTCTATGTATGTTTGTGTATGTCTGTATGCATACATGTATGTCTGTATGTATGTCTATGTATGTATATATGTATGTCTGTATGTCATTATATATGTATGTCTGCATATTATTATGAACGTAGGTCTGTGTGTATGTGTGTATGGATGTATGGATGTATGTCTGTCAGTATGTCTGTATATATGCATGTATGTCAGTCTGAATGTCTGTATGTCTGTATGCCATTATGAATGTATGAGTGTATGGATGTCAGTGTCTGTATGTATGAATGTGTGTGTATGTATGTATGTATGTATGTATGTATGTATGTCGGTGTCTGTATGTATGTGTGTCTGTATGTATGTTATTATGTGTCTGTCTGTCACTATGTATGCCTGTGTGTATGTGTCAGTATGTATGCCTGTATGCGTGTATGTCTGTTTCAGTATGTGTGTCTGTTAGTATGTATCTGTGTCCTTTTGTATCAGTGTGTGCGTTTGTGTCTGTGTGTGGACCCAGTGGGCGGTATTTGGAGGCAGGCCCCAGACCCTGAGCTGAGTTAGGGGCCCCAAAATTTCTGGTGGCGGCCCTGCATAAATCCACCAACATGGCCCACCCATGAGTTCTCTCACAGGCAGTGAAGTGTATGTGTGTAGGGGATGTGTTAATGTAGAGCAAGCATGTCAAACTCAAAGTGTGGCACGGGCCACATAAACAAGGTTTAAGTTTATGTGGGCCACACACACACACTCACTAACAGAGACAGACACACACACACACACTGGCACACACACTCAAACAGACAGACACAGAGACACACACTCACTGAGAGACACAGAGACACACACTCACTGACAGACACAGAGACACAGACACACACACACACACACTCACTTGCTGACAGACACACACACTCACTGACAGACACATTTACACACACATACTTTTCATTATTGCTCCTTACCTTTTGGAGCCGATGTGGGGCATCTCCCTGGGGTCCTTACTGCTCCCTCGTGCGGTTTAGTGGTGCCGGAATATGACGTCATATTCCGGCGCCCTACTTCACTTCAGTCGGCGCGCGCATTGGTGCAGTGAGGAGCAGGAAGGCTGTGCTCCCTCGCGGCCCTCCTCCCCGGCCGGGTAAGTGTTAGCAGAGTAGGCACCTGCAATAGGGGGAAAACCGGAGCCTACTCTGCTATAACACTCAGCATGCACTCGCGGCTCGTCGGGCTGCAAAGATGGTCTTTGTGGGCCGCAGGCAGCCTGTGGGCCGCGAGCTTGACATGCTTGTTGTAGAGGATGTAATGTGTGTGTGTGTTCTTATGGAATCTAGTGTATAGGGATACCAGTTTGTGTAAGGGATGTAGTGTGTGTTTGTGTGTAAGGAATGCATTGAATGTTTCTGTGTGTGTGTGTGTGTAAGGGATGCAAGGTGTGTTTCTGTGTATGTAATGCAGTGTGTGTCTGTAAGGGGTGCATTGAGTGTGCGTAAGAGATGCATTTTGTTTCTCTGTGTGTAAGAGAATCAGTGTGTGTGTACTTAAGGGATGCATTCTGTGTTTCAGTGTGTCTGTGTGTGAGTAGGGATGTATTGTATCTGTGTGTAGTGTAAAAGAGAGGGTTTGTGGGGTAGGATAGAGGCTTAGAGGGGAGCAGCGCTTTATTTTTGTAAAAAAATGTTTTTATAGTGCTCTCTCCTTCTGTCCCTTAGTGCTCTCCCTTGGCCCCCTGACCCTCTGCAGTCCCCCCTTGGTGGTCTTCTCACTCCCTCCTCTCCCCCCTTAGTGGTCCTCTCCCCGTTCTTCCCCCCTACCCTTTAAGTGGTCCTGTCCCCTCTACTCCCACCCTACCCCCTCAGTGGTCCTGTCCCCCTTTTGTGCTTCCTACCTATGTAGCGTGGCTGGGCGGCGCAGACCGCAGTACAGGAACTTCTCATTCCAAAGTAGGGAACCAATCTAAGGTATATAACATTCTTTTGCACACTGCACTTTATATAGTGATATTTTATCTAGTTTCCACCTAACATTACCATAGCGCTTCACCTTTAGACTTTTTCGGATTCTAACATTAAAAGATAAGATTATGGTGATACAGACAGGGACGTATCTTGCCCAAGGCAGATGCCTTGTTTGCCTCGTGTGGCACTTTGCAGGGGGTGGCAAAAGACAGCCGCCCCCAAATGCCCAGGCAGATCCCTTGCTTGCCTCGTGTCCTTGAGGGCTCAAGAGCTGGCCAGCTGGCCACTTTTGAGCCACCCCGAGACAGGCAGCGGGGGAGCATACTCACCTGAGCTCTTCCTGCTCAGCTCCCTCTGCGCCGCCTAATGAAGCCGGAATATGAAGTCAGACCGGCTCCCGGCATCACTAAGCAGCGCGCGAGGGAGCTGAGCAGGAAGATTAAAGCTCCCTCACCGCCAACTCAGCCTGTCCGCCCCCTGCCTGCCCGACCAGCAGCCACACGGGACCGCAGGTAAGCAATCTACTCCAGCTCTCCCAGGGAGGTTGTGTGGATTTAAAATAAAATGTAATCATAATAATAAATTGATAATAATTACAATAATAATTAGTAAATGTTGGGGGAAATGTATGTGTGTGTGTGTGTGTCTGTGAGTGAATGTGGGTGTGTCTGTAAGTCTGTCAGTGCGTGTGTCTGTCAATGAGAGTGTGCGTCTGTCAGTGTGTGTCTGGTGTCTGTCGATCAGTGTGTCAAATCAGTGACTGTGTGTGTGTGTGTGTGTGTCATTGTCAGTGTATATGGGAGTGTGTGTCTGTCACTGAGTGTATGCATCTGCCAGTGAGTGTGCATCTGTCAGTCAATGTGAGGCCTTGACAGGAAGGGGTGGGGAAAATGCAAAACATGAGATATGGGCTATTGTGTAAGCCTCAAAACTAATGCTAAGCATTCTAACAAATAAAGAATTACAAAAAAAAAAAAAAAAAAAAAGACAAAAAAATTAGTTTTGGAACATTCAGTCCCTTGAGACTGAATGAACAAAAATAAAATAACAAGGAAAAATGACAAAACCGGAGATGGTTTTATGAAAATGCAATCTGTAACTATTTATCATCTGCGGCGCAGTTCTGCCTGTGCAGCATCTGCCGCCAGATATATTCTGTGCTGGATCTCAAGTCCCGCGCAGGGAACAGACAACTTCTATATACCAGTCCAGCTGTTTAGTACTGGAGCTGATTGGGAGGTACAATCATTGCCTTGGAAACTGGCAGAAATTGACAACCGCAGCAGAAACGCTACCCTAAGGAAAATTCGCACACTGTTTACAAAAAGCAGCCATCTGTTTCTTTGTCATTTACGAGCTGTCTTCGCTGTTCTTTTCTCAGAACCGACAGAGGTTTGAAAAGCAGATGGATCTATTTTTAATCGAAAATTATATATATATTTTTTTAATGTATTTTCATTTAATTTTTTTTTATTCTTTACATTTTTGAAATGTTTTTTTTTTTTTTACCCCCTTTACTCTACAGAGAGCCTGCTGCAGAGCCTAATTACTGCGTAACATGCTTCAGTACAGAAAGGGCACGCACAAGAGTTTTATTCACTCTTGTAAGGGTTGAAGCAACTCGCAAGGGTGGATTTTTGTTGAAAACTCCTATATAAATGTATTGAAGGAGTCTAATTTCCGGGTTGCTATATCAGCTGCGTAGCATAAGCGTTGTCCTGTATTCGTAAATCTGCCTTCTTGAGTCACAAAGCTCAGCAACAGATTTTAACATAACATTTAATTTTTTTTCCCCTGCCAGTGGCAACACAAACTAGTTGTAGGGAGGTTTGGTTTCCTGCTAAGACATCTTACTGTAAGTATTTATAAAAAAAATAAAACAAAATAAAAAAACCTGACAAGTTTTACAGTCATAATAAATACCAAAAAGTGGTGCAGTTGAAATACATACAAAATGCAAATCTAAAAATTATTAACCCAAAAAAACATAATAGTGCAGGCCATCTATAATAATCAACAAAATGAATAATAAACGTCTGGTGGTCCAACTCGCATTTACCAGAGCCCTGTCTCCTGGCTCTGGGTTTAAATGGCTCGATCAGAGTGGGAAATATCCTGCAATGGAAGGGTTAACTGACTCTCTCTCGCTTTTAATCTTGAATAGATAGTTACCAAAAGCAGAAAAACCAAATGGTGCTTTATCAAATGAATTCAATATAAAACATAAAAAGCAGCTTACATGAAGTCTTGGTGGGCTTGCCGACTCTGTGCCCACTATCTTGCTTCACTAGTATTAAAAATGCTGATAAAAGTCTCGTTTTCTCATAGGAAAGCACTGGAAGGCTATCGCGCATGCGTGACAAAACACTGCACTGTGCCAATCAGCATCTCCTTATAGAGGTGCATTAAATCAATGCACCTCTATGATCAGTGTTCAATGCCTTCAAGCATAGTGTGGAGTAGCTGAATGTCAGTGCTGCACACTGTGCACCACTGACCCAGGAAGCACATCTAGTTACCATCTGAGTGACTACTACTAGAGGTATCCCTAGGCAGTAATGTAAACACTGCCTTTTCTATGAAAAGGTAGTGTTTACATTAAAAAGCTCGCAGGAACAGGCTGTAGACACCAGAACAACTACATTAAACTGTAGGAATATTTTTACAACCAAGGACCACAGGGACAGCTTTAAAAAAATAAATAAATAAGATAAAACTTAAAATCTACCTTTTAAAAAAAGGTCTGCATGTAGATGCAACAATCTAAAATACAAATATTTAAATCTAAATAAATTAACACGAGTGTCACTATGGACCATGGATAATATAATGACCCATTTATTGAATAAAAAAAAAATCAATAAAACAAAACCAGGTCCTCTCTGGATCCCCTCCAGATCCAAAACAGTTCATCAATATAACGACGATAGGTCACCAAGCTATGCCCCCAACCATGTTCCACATAGATGTACATCTCCTCCCAATGGGCCATAAATTGGCATAGCTAGGGGCAAACATGGTTCCCATCGTTGTCCCCTGGTCTGGCAAAAAGAAAGAATCCAAAAAAATTATTTTTTTCTAAATAAGATTAATCTTCTCTAGAATAAAATTTTTCTGGGTTTGGGGCAAATCTGTATAATCAAGAAAAAAAGGAAACTGCCTGACTGCCTCTATCATGGTCTAAAATTGAAAAGACGGAGGAGTCATCTCCTGTAACCAGAATGTCACCATGATGCTCAATAATTAAATTTTTATTTTTTTTATGCAGAGTGTAATGACTGCATAACATGCTGCAGTAGAGAAAGAACATGCACAATAGTTTAATCAGTTTTTATTCTCTCCTGTAAGCATTGAAACAATGCCCAAGGGTGGATTTACCAAGACGTGAAAACTCCTGTATATATTATGTACATATATTGAAGGAGTTTCATTTCCGGGTTGCTATATGAGGTGCGTAGAATAAGAATTTTTACACCTTAGAGAAAATTTGCCTTCTTGTATCAAAAGCCCAGCAGGCAATATTGTTAAAGGAAGTTTTATTTTTCAGACCAGTGGCAACACAAACTAGTTGTAGGGAGGTTTGGTTTCCTGCTAAGATATCTTAATGGAAGCATTAATAAAAAGAACAAAGAACCTGCCAGACAAGTTTTACGCTCAAATACATTTAAGAAACAGAAAATTGTGCTAACAAAAGCATTTAAAAATAGTCATACACGTGTTGAAACTCAGTCACTGATATAAATAATATAATATGCTATCACAAATCAACAAGTCAGCCCCTATAATAATAATGTTTTTTCCCCTGTGCGGTCCAAAAAATAATAATTTCCTAACTAGTATTACAACAAACTAAATTATTCAACTTTACACCGTAGCTTCATTCATCTAAATCGTCTAAAAAAAAAAAAAAAAAAAAACTATAGAAACATAAAACCAAACTTTAGGAGCAGTCTTCCAATGATTAGTATTAATTTAAGCAAATGTCACTCTTGGCCAGATTTCACCGCTCCAAAGCGGTTCTGTGATTACTAGAACCTTAAATGAAATTGGTTCTAAAGACGTTCTTGTGGGCTACTTGAATACAAGGCCAACATATTTTGCCCATTTCTCAAGGGCCTTCTCGATACGATAACACTTAACCAAGCTGCATTTCCAAAAGCAGGGCTGCCAATCATACGGCCCACTAAGCCTAGATACCCATCCTATAGGACTGCTTTGCCCTGAGAAAATTTAGAAATGTACTTCCCACACTTTGCACTACATGATCTGGCTACTATTAGGCAGATGATTGGATGCCTTGTGTACACACAGCCTGGAAGTAAAGACCCTTAGGATTACAAGATTCACCATGTTCTCCTGGACACATATCACTTATTCATGCTTAAAGACAGGACAAGGCCAAAGGGAGATAGTACAGCTTAGTGGCAAATGGTGTGTGTGTATATATATATATCCCAACTCATTGCCACTTTCACCTGGGCCAGCAACATCTTCCTCTTATCCTGTACCTCTAATTCTCCAGCCTAAGGGCATGGATGTGGAGGCTGTGCTTGCTTACAGCCCTCAGAGTTGAGGCAGTTCTGGATGGTGGGCAGCACCTCTGCAAGCAGATGGCTCATCTGCAATTGGGCTTGGCCGCTGGTGTGGTTCCCACTTGCAGCAAGGCCTTTCTCCCTCTCGCGGTTTCCCTGCTCCCCCTTTTGTTGCGCATTCTTCCCCTGTACTGTCCACTGCACTGTCCTCTTCTTCCTCTCTCGGTCACTTGTTAACCTTGGTAGGTCTCTCTCTGTCACTCTTATCCCCTTCTGCCCCCTTTCCGTACTGGTGTGCCCCTTTTCCGTACTGGTGTGCCCCATTTTCCCCCTATTGGGCTCTCTGGTGGGCCCCCTCTGCCCCATGATACTTACCATTCTCGTCTGCCTCCCACCATGGAGCATTGGCTCACCTCTTGTAACGAGAATATACCCCTACACGCAGGATCCAGCTAAACAGAAGGCAGAACAGAGGAGAGATACGTCTACCGGACCTTAGAATGGCCGGACTCGACGTATATAGGAGAAGTACAGAGTCAGGAACAATCCGAGGTCAAGGGCACAAAGAGACAGCGTAAACGAGGACAAGCCGGGGTCTGGTACACAGGAAACAGCAAGCCGGCAAACAGAACAGACAAGGATAAAGCGAAAACGAAGTCAGAATACAAAGCCAAGGTCAAGTACGGAGGAACACAACTGAACACAAGAAGCGCTAAAGGGAACTGTAGCAGAAACCACGATAGGGCAAGGAACTAAGGGAAAAGGGTAAGTATAAATAGGTTCAAAACTAATGTGATTGGCTCCTGTAACTTCCACGCCCCCAAAAGGTAAGTGTATGGGGTGTGTGGGATGACAGGGGCCAATGGGAGCCTTTTGGCAATTTAGGCTCCCACTGTCTCTTTAAGAGCGCGCCCGAGACTCGCGGCGCGCTCTTAGATTCAGGCGGGACATGTGACCGCATCTCGCGGTCACTGCCCGCCTTCCTGCCTGAAGCGTCGGATGAGCCGCGCGCGGCTCATGCAGCCGCAGGACCGCGCACGGCTTGAAGAGAGGACCGCGGCCGGCCCCTGGGAAAGGTGAGTAATGCTACACCTCTCCACTGCTATTCTCACGGGCCTTTGTTGCCGATTCTGGATCTGCCCAGCAGGTGGCGCCTGGATCTTGCATGCAGGTGAGAATACTCAGAACATATCACTACCAGGACCTTCTTCACAGCCTGCAGGGGAGTACGCTTTACCTTTGGGGGTTCTGGACTTGGGGTATTCCTGGATCAGTGGGAGCAGGGTGCCGTGCACAAAGGGATTCCGCATTGGATGACCAGTTATTATTTATATAGCGCCAACAAATTCCATAGTGCTTTACAACAGGTGGACTAACAGTCACGTTATTGTAATCAGACAAGTTGGACGCACAAGAACAGGAGGGATTGAGGGCCCTGCTCAATGAGCTTACGTGCTAAAGGGAGTGGGGTAAAGTGACACAAAGGGTAAGGATAGTATTGAAGAAGTAATGACAGTTGCAGGAGAGGAATAGTAGGGAGCTATTAACAGTTTAATTGATATGCTTTTATGAAGAAGTGGGTTGTAATTGCTTTTTGAAGGCGTGGAGACTAGGTGAGCATCTAACAGAGGAGGGTTGGGAGTTCCACAGAAATGGTGCAGCCCTAGCGAAGTCTTGAAGGCGAGCATCAGAGGTGGGAGTACGAACAAAAGATAGACGCAAGTCTTAGGCAGAGCATAGGGGCGTAGACGGGACATACTTGTGTATTGGGGAGGATATATAGGTTGGAGCAGCACTATATAGAGATTTAAAAGCAAGAACAAGAATTTTAAATTGAGCCCTATATCTTACAGGAAGCCAATATAGGGACGAAAAGAGAGGTGAGGCGTGGGAAGTGTGGGCCTCGCTGCTGCATTCATTATAGACTGTAATGGCGCAAGTAGGGAGCACGTAAGACCACTGAGAAGTGGATTGCAGTAGTCAAGGCGAGAAAGGACAGTGGCATGGACAAGCACCGTAGCCGCATCTGGTGTTAAGTAGGGGCGGATGAGCACAATGTTTTTGAGATGGAAGCGGCAGGATTTGGCGATAGACTGGACATAACGGGTGAAAGAGAGGTTGGAGTCAAAGAGAACCCCTAGGCAGCGAGCCTGCATTGTGGAGCTGATTGTTGCGCCGTTGACTTGGAGGGAAACAGACACTTGAGAGAGGAAAGACCAGAAGTTCCTAGTCAAAAGGGACGGGGAGAGATCAGGAGAAGACAGTCTCTCTATATTCACCCCTCGGGATGCAGGCCCCTCCAGTGGTTTTGAGGCTCCTTTCGGGTGGGCTGGGTGACAGTCCCTCTCCCCCCCCTAGGAGGTATTGGGTCCTTCTGAGCCTGTAGCATGCAGCGCAGAGGCAGGTGATATTGTAGCTGTCTTGGGTTTGGGTGATGTCAGGCATTGCCAACGTTGCCTTGGTGGCTTTCTATATGTACTGGTCTGGTCCCCCGTGTTTATACTTTTAATAGGAGATTTTTTTACTTCTACTGTTGGAGGAGGCTCCTCCCCTGAGAAATATAATGACTAAAAAGGATAGGGAAAAGTTTTGTTACCGTTAAAGACCTTTGGAAATTGGATTTAGGCATTCTCTGTCCTGGCAAGCGTTATTAGGGAGAAGACCCCGCATAAGTGCTCTGCCTTGTTCTATTAGGACAACATTTGGAATGTTCGTCGTACCTATGGTTGTGTGGGCTGGTGGAAATATGAATTACAATTTTGTGAACGACTGGCTGTTCGCCCCTTTATTTCTTTAGAGAAGATGTATATAGGCCTCCCTCTATCGATTATGACTGACCCGGCGTTGTACCAGGGTGGAATCTCATCCTTACCTGGTGGGGGCCACTTGTCAACCCATTGGTTCTCTACACAGACCAGGCGGTTGGAAATTTAATGACAATTAATGTAAGTGGGGTTTCTTGTGCTGCATTAAGAACGAGTGCTCCGGCTGCAGAGATTCCCACCCCATCGCACACTGTTTCAAGCGGGGAAAGTTAGGGGAGAAGAGCAACCTGGGGGCTCAGGGTGACGCCGCTGGTTGTCGTGAACAGAATGTGCCCTTGGCTAGACCTTTATAGGAAGCATCAGGTGGCGAACCTCCTGCGTGAGGGTTTGGAGCAGGTTTCTGGATCCCCTTTTCCGTTTGCCCCCTTCTTTTCAGGTTAGTAACCTGCGGTTGTTCCCGCAGTTGGTTCTGTATAAGCTTCATAGGAAAGAGTATTTGGGGTGCATGTCAGGGCCTTTTGGTGCTCTTGCCCTAGCCAACCTGCGTGTTTTGCCTTTGCAAGTGGTGCCCAAAAGAGAACAGGGAGAATATCGCCTCATTCATCATTTGTCGTACCTCCATGGGGGTTCGGTGAATGAAGACATTCGGCTGAACGCTGTCTGGTGTCCTAAGCGTTGTTCAACGTGGCCGTCTGCATGGTTAGGACAATTCCAATTCCAATGCGGAATAGACTTTGCAATTAATGCCATTAAAAACACAACCCAGATTGTCATAATTTCCTGGGTTGTGTTTTTGATGGTCAAGATTATGTGGATTTGTGTCTCCACGTGGATTTCTCCATATCCTGCTTTCATTTTGAGTGCTTCAGCACATTTTTGGATTGGGTGGTGCAGTGCTTATGGTGCCAGGACTGCCCTGGGCCCTCCAAGTGTTAGTAGTCAAACGGGGCTCTGGTCACCTGTTCCTTTGGAGCCCAGGAGCTCCATTAGCTCCCTTGAGGTAAGTTGTAGCAGATGGTATCAAGGCTGTCCTAAAAGACTGTAATGCTATTGCAATTCGTGTGTTATTTCTGGTTCTGTGTGTAAAATGTATGTAGGATTCGTATGATTGTTCGGTAGTTTCCATCCTTACTCCATTGACGCTGAAACCAGCCAAATGTAGTATAGGGATGGCCGAGGTACAATATCTGGGCCATCGGGTGGGCTGTGGTAAACAGAAACCGGAACCAGCCAAAGTAGAGGCCGTAGCACAATGGCCCACCCCTAGGACTAAGACTCAGGTGCTAGCGTTCCTAGGGACAGCAGGGTATTATAGGAAGTTCTTTCCCAACTATAGCGCCCTGGCCAAACCACTTACCGACCTGACCCGTAAGAACCTTCCCCGTCAAGTAACCTGGACCCCGGAGTGAGAGCAGGCATTCCAACACCTGAAAAATGCACTGATAAATGCCCCTGTCTTGGCAGCTCCCAATGCAACTAAACGTTTTCTTGTTCACACAGACGCTTCTATGTTTGGATTGGGAGCAGTACGGAGCCAAGTCGGGGCCGATGGCGGAGAACACCCTGTAGCTTACATGAGTCGCAAGTTGTTACCCAGAGAAGTATGCTACGCCGCCATCGAGAAGGAATGCCTGGCTGTGGTGTGGGCCCTGAAGAAGTTGCAGCCGTATTTGTATGGTCAGGCCTTTTCGTTGCTCACGGATCACAACCCGTTAGTATGGCTGAACCGGGTGGCTGGGGACAATGCCAGGCTGCTGTGCTGGAGTTTGGCGCTGCAGCCATTTGACTTTAACATTCAGTACCGCCCGGGGAAACAGAATGGGAACGCTGACGGGTTGTCAAGACAAACTGACCTGGAGAAATGGCAGAAAAAGAGAGGGCGTATACCGCGCTTATTGTTTTAAAAGTAAAATATACAAAAATACATACATATGTTCTTGGATATTCCAATTAATCGTGACCTCAAAGGGAAATAGAAATAAAAAAATAATAGCGCAATACAGCAAATATTATTTAAGAAATAAATGATTAGTAACTAAGTACAGTCCACTCACATGAAGTAGAGCTATAACAGAGCTCTACTGTAAAGCGCTTGGACGGTACAATCCCCGTCTTGGGATTTGTGGTGGTTGCCGCAGATGTATTCAAAGGAGCCAAGTGTATAGTTGGTATAAAAAGAAAAATAGCAGCAATATGGTGAAGTATATTGCTGCTATTTTTCTTTTTATACCAACTATACACTTGGCACCTTTGAATACATCTGCGGCAACCACCACAAATCCCAAGACGGGGATTGTACCGTCCAAGCGCTTTACAGTAGAGCTCTGTTATAGCTCTACTTCATGTGAGTGGACTGTACTTAGTTACTAATCATTTATTTCTTAAATAATATTTGCTGTATTGCGCTATTATTTTTTTATTTCTATTTCCCTTTGAGGTCACGATTAATTGGAATATCCAAGAACATATGTATGTATTTTTGTATATTTTACTTTTAAAACAATAAGCGCGGTATACGCCCTCTCTTTTTCTGCTATTTTACTCACAAGGTTGGGGAATCCTTGTCCTGTATACTGCTGCCTGGTTACTATAGTGAGCGCCTATTACCCTTCCTTTTTTTTTTTGACCTGGAGAAATGATCCGTGAGCCTCCCCGGACATCCCCAAGCCGATCCGTGTTGGATCAGACTGTGTATGCCGGCTTGTGGGCAAGGGGGAGCAGTGTAGCAGATGGTATCAAGGCTGTCCTAAAAGACTGTAATGCTATTGCAATTTGTGCGTTATTTCTGGTTGTGTGTGTAAAATGTATGTGGGATTCGTATGATTGTTCGGTAGTTTCCATCCGTACTCCATATGAATGTAAACTACCGAACCAATAGACCACCCCAGAGAGAAGTGTGTACCCTATTAAGAGTTCACACTTCTCTAACTGCAGGTTAATCGGTACTTTAGTGATGTATCTGGGTGGCCGCCGTACGAACACGTGGCGGCGGCCATCTTACGCACGAAAATCTCAGCGGTGTTTGGTCGTCGAGTGTCTGGAACTCAAATCAGACACTCAATTACCCGAACAGCGCTGAGACCTCCATGGCTCCGTAACTCACGAACAAGAAGGCTAATGAGCCCCCCGTTCGGTAGATTCAAAGTACCGAACAAGGGGATTCATACAAATCCAAGATTAATCGTGGATGGCAGTATTTAATGTGCCTTTTACCTCCCGAACGAAGACCGACCGCAGGGCCAAAACCTATGGAACTCTTTTCGGATACCACCTCGTGTGTGGTCGGTCAAATTACACCCTCCACCTAACTCCCGAACCCCTGGACTGATCTGGGTGATTTTTGGATATGTTAGTCACCCAGATCAGGGCTACCAGGAGGTACCCCCAGGATTATTTTAACTACTTGTTTTAGGGTACATTCAGAACTGGGGGAAAACTACAGTATGTGTAATGGGATTAAGTGTCATACTGAGGGGAGGAGATGTGTGGGAGGTAACGGTTATACTATTGGATACTGTCCTAATTAATGTGAATCCCTCCCTTGCATGGGAGAATGCTTTATAAGGAGACTGTGTGGATTAAAAGTCAGTTCTGCTCCTGATGCTGTGTGTCGTCCAGTCATTGGGATCTGTATGAGGCTATTTGTGGATTACTTTATTTGCTGGAATTACTGCTTCATGGTGTTATTACTACTTGTTCCTGAGCCTCACTGGGATCCATAGTGGAGGTAACCTGTGGAATATCAGGCCTCCGCTACATAAGTACTGCATAGCATTGTCGGATCATTGGTTGAGAGTTTGAGCTGAGCATTCTAATGTCGGGTTTAGCTCAGTACTGCAGATTCCAAACTCCAGAGCAGGAAGAGAGTGATGCCAAATGGACCCCTAGGTATGTTGTCTAACTGTTGGCAAACCACACTCAAACTGGGAGGGTTCCAGGGCTCTCCTGGCACCATAAACACTGCATTAAGCTGAATTGGTTATGTTATGATGCTTGGAGTATTCCTTCAATAAGAAGAAAATAATGAGCAACTTAACCCCTTAACCCCTTAAGGACACATGACATGTCTGACACGTCATAATTCCCTTTTATTCCAGAAGTTTGGTCCTTAAGGGGTTAAACAAGACTAAGGCAGTTTTGCATGCACTGCACAATTTAATCCATTCAAGATGTGGCTTTCAGCATTTGTGACATACGCAGGCTTTTATTGTAAGTCTGAAAACCTTGTGATTTGCTCACATTTTGGCAGCAAAAACAGATTTTGATTCCAACATCACAAGGAGATCTCTCTTTATCGACTGATCATCAACCCCTCTATGCAATCTGTAGAACGTTTAAGTTGAAGAACTTGTAGCAAAGAGGCTTTTCTTTTATAAGCTCAGAATAACACAACCTCCCCACATCCCCCTCCAAAAATCTTTAAACAGATGCAGATGTTTTGTTATACATGTTTTAAGAAGACGCAGAAAATCATGAATGCTTGGACTGCATGTGTTGTTCCAGGAAGACCCAGTTGGCTGTTTTACGACTCTGGAACTTTTTGTCCTTAACCTGAAAATTGCCTGGAATAAACCCAGGTTTTGGGCTCTGTAGAAAACCCCACACATTCCTTAAGTTTTAGGTCATTATTACCATCCACAATGTATAGCACTAGTTAGAGAATTCCCAGATCTCTATTTCTGGAACCTCTTTCCTTTCTACTGGTGTGTGCCAGGATGGAAGCTCAGGAGAGGCCGGTGCTCTACCATTTTTAAAGGGTAACTCCAATAACCATAAACACTTCAGTTAAAGTGGTCATGGTGACCACACTTCAGTGGTCATGGTGCTCGGACTCTGTATGTGAAATCACCAAAAACACAACTTAGAGTCTGGTTGGTGTTTCCACCTTCCAAACACTTAGTTAGTTAGAGTGCAGCGCTATGTTAGTGATTTATTAAAGGTACAGGTAATTATATAAAAAAAGTACGTATACACTTACCCCTCAAAGTGTTCAGGGGTTGTACATAAAATATGAAAAACACAAGAGAGTGCAATATTGTACGATATACGTAAAGTGTCTATTTTAGTGCAGTGAGTGAAAATAAACTCACATATGTTAGAGCCTTTTATATGGATATCGGCTCTAAACACAACAGCTTCTGTGCCTTTAAGGTAACTATACCCATCTTGTATTGTTGGTTTCTTTTCCTCTCAGTGGTATATGTGAAGGAGAAAAAAAAAAAAAAAAAAAAAAAAAAAAAAAGACAGGAAAACCTCTGGGTGTAGTACTTCAAGTTATAATGTGAATTTTAACCCACATATAGTTAGAAAAATGGGTGCTCACCTTTTTTAGAGCCTTTTTTTTAACTGGCTCTAAGTATGCAGGCTTTGTGTCAGTTTGCAGGGTGATATTAATGGCTTTCTGGAAACAAAAAATCATATTACAAAACGAAAGCTGGAGTGCAAACCTGGTTTCCTATAAGCGGTACATAGACTATATATTTTTTTAAATTATAGAGGTTCCACGGAAAGTCTTAAAGAATTTGTAAACGTTTAAAATATGAGTGAAACAAAAAATATATAAAATATGGCGTATACTGCGCCCAAGGGTAATACGTACATACACCTCTGAGGGGAGAGTTGGTAAACTACCTCGGAATAATAAAACAGAGGAAAATAATAGTGCAATACAGTTTAGAACAGTGCAAATATTTGTGCTGGGTAACTATAGGAAAATCACTCACATAGGGTAGAGCTATAAAAGAGCTCTACTTTGTTCAGCGTGGACGGTATAATCCCCGTCTAAGGATACAAGCTGGTACAGATGATTTTGATCCTCCAGATGAGAAGATGAAAAATAAAAGAGAGAGACACTCTGATAGTGTAGTAAGTACTGTAAATCCAGGATAGTTAAATAAAAGTATTGTACTTACAATTTGTAGAGCAAGACCTGCTCTAGTAATCACAGCATGGGTGGTACTATCCCCACCTTTGGTTTAATGAAGAGCCATTCAGATTCTATTAATTAAAGCTGTTTTGTCCAATAACAGTTTCTGTCCACATGGAACAAACACCGGAAGCAGCTACTCCTTCCTCCTCCAGGTCAAGCATCTATTCTGGAGCAGGAAGGAGTAGCTGCTTCCGGTGTTTGTTCCATGTGGACAGAAATGGAATCTGAATGGCTCTTCATTAAACCAAAGGTGGGGATAGTACCACCCATGCTGTGATTACTAGAGCAGGTCTTGCTCTACAAATTGTAAGTACAATACTTTTATTTAACTATCCTGGATTTACAGTACTTACTACACTATCAGAGTGTCTCTCTCTTTTATTTTTCATCTTCTCATCTGGAGGATCAAAATCATCTGTACCAGCTTGTATCCTTAGACGGGGATTATACCATCCACGCTGAACAAAGTAGAGCTCTTTTATAGCTCTACCCTATGTGAGTGATTTTCCTATAGTTACCCAGCACAAATATTTGCACTGTTATAAACTGTATTGCACTATTATTTTCCTCTGTTTTATTATTCCGAGGTATTTTACCAACTCTCCCCTCAGAGGTGTATGTACGTATTACCCTTGGGTGCAGTATACGCCATATTTTATATATTTTTTGTTTCACTAATATACAAGGTTTTTGGGAATACTTGTATTGTATACAGCAGCCCTCACTGATTCACCACGTTATAGCGAGCGCCTATATACTCTGTTTTTTTTCGTTTAAAATATGAGGTATAACTCTTACCATGGAGTATAGCAAAGACAGTGTAAATTATGATTTTACTACAGTGTGATGCATAATGAGTGTGAGAGCAGCGCGATATGACATCATATCCCAAGAATGCATTTGGGGACGATCTATTAATACACTCGGCACCAGGTATGATCCCTGTTCTATACTCAAAAATACATTGATTTTTACATATCATTACGGATGGCTGGATACCAATCTCTCAAATTTTGAAGAGGGGAAAAGATAAAAAGGGAAGAGACCACTAATTTGGGAAAGGAAGATACACTGATAATGGATATGACTTTCTCAAGGTTATTTCAAATAACAAATGGAATGCAATGATCTATGCTAAAATTGCAGATTTCATGATTTTTTTTTTTTATTTGCATTTTATTTGCTTTTGCACATAAATCTTACAACGTGACCAATATATGGGTAGAGTAAAGTAAAGTATAAACATCATGTAATGCTGTGTATGGGTACTTATCTCAAATATTTCAAACATCTGATATGCATTAAGGATACATGAGAGTGATTTAAATTATGATAGTTTAAATTATAATATCTAGGGTTATAGTAGAGTGTCTCTAGAGATTATTTGTGTCTGCGGTCTCTTGGCTCTGATGGGAGGCTTGAATTGCCGTCCTCATGGGTTATATCCTCGCTGGATCAGTTCAGGTGGTGATCCTCGAGCTCCGTGGTTTTTGCAGCGGAAGGGTCTTTATTTCCGCGGATTCCAGTCTCCACCGTTGTGCAGTGTAACCCTGGGCCATTGGGGTCGGTTTGTCGTGCCCCTTGGGGTCAGTTCGCTTCTTGGGTGTAGGCTCAGGTGGCGTTTGCTGTCGTCTGTCTGCTAGTGCGTTTAGGCTTTGGAGGAAAGGTTCTGGGTCCTCAGAGGAGGTGAGGGTGACTTGTCCTTCTCCCGACATTGCTAAGAGTGACCCGTCCGCTCCCCATCTGTATTTCACAGAGTTGTCTCTCAGTCTCTTTGCTATGGGTGCTAGTTTCCTCTTTTGTGCCAGCACTGCGAAAGGGAGATCGCTGTATATCGCCAGTACATTGTTTTCATAGTGTATGGTTTGTAGTTCCCTGGATCTGGCCATGATTGCGGCTTGCACCGCCATGTCTCTTGTGAGAGCAATTGTATCTCTCGGGGCGTCGCTGGGTGCTGCAGCAGACTTTTTCACCCTGAATGCTGCTTTTATGGTGGGAGAGGCTGCACAGCTGTTGATTCCCAAAGCTGCGATCATGTTCCTGGCGAACTCCAGTAGTTGCTCCCCCTCTACAGACTCTGGGATGCCCCTGAGTCGAATGTTCCTTTGTCTGTGCCTCGTTTCAAGTAGAGTCACTGCCCGCTGCATCTGGCGTACTTGTGCGGTGAGATCCGCTATTAGGCTGCTGTTGCCTTGTATGTGGCTGTCCCTAGTGGTTTCTCTCTCTCCTCCACCTCTCTCACCTTTTGGTGTATAATCCCCATTTCATTTTGGGCCTCTGCCAGATCCGCCTTCCAGACCTTCCTTAGGTCCGTTAGCAGTCTCTTGATGTCCCCTTTAGTGGATGGGGATGAGTCTTCTTCCGACTCCGAGGTGTGGGGGGTCTCCCCTTGTGCGGAGGAGGGAATCGATTCCTCTCCCTCCTGAGAGTCTTCAGAGACTTCTGGGTCTGTGTGGGCCTCGGGCGCCATCTTGGGCTGCGGCCACGGTGCAGGCCTGCTAAAGGAGAGCCTGATATCTGGCATACGAGGGGGCTCGGGACGTTGTCGTTGCCTGTTCTTGCGCCCCATTTCGCTCTCTGGGGGTTCGTGGTTCTTGTGCTGTGAGTTTGGCTATGTTTTTTACGGCTTTTTTTCTCTTTTTTTGTGGATTCCTGTCGGAGCTCCACAGATAGACGTCTGGTTCAGTGCTCTGCCGGCCACGCCCCCCCCCCCCCATGATTTTATCCAACTTAGTTTAAGTCACAGCTTAGCTTTCGCAGCCTAAAACTTTATGGTTTGGATTTTAATGTACTACACCAGTGGCGTACGTACCGCGGTCGCAGGGGTCGCAGCTGCGACCGGGCCCGGCACTCCAGGGGGCCCGGCCACCCTGCGGACCCCCGCGACCGGGTAGCAGCTGCCACGCTTTGCGGCCCCGGCCTGTGCAGCAAGCCGCCGGGGCCGCATGTTAAGGGGTTCATCGGGTGGCCCATGCTGTCAGGGCCACCCGATGGACATGGATTGTAAGGGGGCCGGTCTGCGCTGGGCGCTTTAAGAGCGCGACCGGGCCCCCTGTGATTACATCATCACGGCTGGGAGGAAGTGACCGCAAGTCACTCCTCCCAGCATACTGAGAGCCCGCGCGGGAGGAAACCGAAAGGAGGAGGGAGTCAGAGTGGGAACTCTGACTCCCATCAGGCTGAGCCACCACTGGACCCCAGGGAAAGTCACACATGGTAGGAAACATTTTGTGTATTTGTGTCTCTGTATGTCTGTGTCTGTGTGTGTGTGTGTATGTCTGTGTCTCTGTGTGTGTGTATGTCTGTGTCTCTGTGTGTGTGTATGTCTGTGTCTCTGTGTGTGTGTATGTCTGTGTCTCTGTGTGTGTATGTGCATGTGTGTGCCTGTGTCTCTGTGTGTGTATGTGCATGTGTGTGTCTGTGTCTCTGTGTGTGTATGTGCATGTATGTTTGTGTCTCTGTATGTGTCTCTGTGTGTGTCTGTCTCTGTATGTGTCTGTCTCTGTATGTGTCTGTCTCTGTATGTGTCTGTCTCTGTATGTGTGTATGTATGTGTGTGTCTCTGTGTGTGTGTGTATCCGTATGTATGTCTGTGTGTGTGTGTGTGTGTGTGTGTCTGTGTCTCTGTGTGTATGTATGTCTGTGTCTTTGTGTGTGTGTGTGTGTGTGTGTATCTGTATGTATGTCTGTTTGTGTCTCTGTATGTGTGTATCTGTATGTATGTCTGTGTATGTATGTGTGTGTGTCTCTGTATGTGTGTGTCTCTGTGTGTCTCTGTATGTGTGTGTCTCTGTATGTATGTGTCTGCGTGTGTGTCTCTGTATGTATGTGTCTGTCGGGGTTGTGTGTATGTGTTTGTGTCTGTATGTATGTGTCGTGGGGGGGGGGGGGCCACAGTCAGGGGGGAGTGGGTCAGAGTAGGGGGGGGCCCACGGATCAGTTTCGCACCGGGGCCCCATGGAGTGTGTGTACGCCATTGTTCTACACTTAGGAGTTTAGCGAATAAACTCTTTGGTGATAACACGCACCTTCGAGTTATGTATAAGCATAGACATCATTAACATAAGTTGGTCCCCTGGGAATATCCCCCTGAAATAACAGAATTGGGGAAGACGGGATCCGTCCTGTCTTATGTCAGCACGCTCACTTTAAGGAAACCTTTGCGCTAACATTGTTTGTCAATTCGGCCTAATTACTATGAGAAGATTGCATCAAAAGGATTGCTCGACAGGACGAAAAAAAAAAGAAAAAAAAAAGTTTTTAAATATATTCGTTTGAAATGTTACATCTCGCTTATATTTACATAGCAATGTGGAATTTTTCTGAACTGATCAATATTTATGAATACGGCACGGAGCAAACATTGTCTCGATTGTACTTCTTAACGCCCAGTCCCATCTGGGTGCTTTATGTCACAGAATAAGAGACTTTATGCCAGCATTTCACGAAATATCCCACGCACCTCCCTAACGGGCATCCCCCCTCCAGACAATGCCTGGCAACGGAATGTACAATGCTGATCCAAATCTCCTAAGCGGTTTAAATACATAGTTTGCTGTGTATAATACATTGTTTCTTCATCACAAGCAGAAAGGAAGCCGTAATTTCTCTGCCCTACAGCTGTAAAAAAGAAATAATAAAAAAAATAAAAGTAAAACTCATTTTGTTTTTCCGATGGGTGGTAAAAACTTGCCATGTTCACACTAAAGATCTGAAAGATTATTTTCATGAGCTGTGATTATGCTGCATTTCGGCGTTCTGTTAAAATGTTTTTAACAAGTTTGGTAGATGTGCTGGAGAATGCAGGGGGCGAAATCGGGGTTAAGAAAGCTGCATGAATTAAAAATTCTGAATGCTTGAAACTAAATGGCTTTTATGGGAAGTCACATGCAGAGACAAACACACATATGTAGGTAAACATGTTGGACTGGCGTGTTATGCATTTTAAGGATTCATGATATCAAGTCATGGTCAGTGACCAGAAGATACACAAATGAATTCCTCCCAACTGTCCCGATTCTGGTAGGACAGTCACGATTTTCTGATCCTGGCCCACCCACTATTTCCTTTTCACCGGCGTCCGTATTTTTTAGACGCTGGATTTGGGAGGTATGCAAAGGAGAACTAACAGCATTGGCCTCTTGCCTGCTATTAAAATCATACCTCCTAAGTGTCTCTGTTTAGGAAAGACAGTCCCTATTTTTAACCCAAATCCCTGTACTTTTCTAGGAGCTCCGTATTGTTGGTGTGTCTTAGCGTATAACAGAGCTTTACAGCATTAATACTCCCAGCAATGTGAAATAACTTCCTGCAACAGTAAAAACATACAAGCAGACAGACAGGATACACAAGAAAATTCACTTACATTCACACACATCATAAGCAATCAAAATACATTCACACACGTGAACACTTCACAGATATAATGGAGGCCTGTACCAGTGTGGTGGCACTGAAAAGTTTAATGGCAATTTGGTGGTGCTAAACAGGACTGTAGTGACCGAATCCAGGTAAACCTTGTACAAATATTTTGGACATATGAAGAGGAAGTGATTTTCCCTTATATCATCAACCCTAGCAGCAGTGCAAGTTTAGGATGCCAGAGAAGTTTTCAAGAATCAAACTGATTGGACATACCCATAATCTCTGTTCACCATAAACACTGCAATATAGTTATGGCGTTTGGAATAATACTTTAAACATTTCAGAGCTCAATATTCAGGGTCAGTGGATTTGCTGGGTAGTAAAGTCACTGGGTTTGTTGAACTATTTGATGTCCCAGTCCCTTGTGCCAACTGTAAGCTCACAGTTATTTTAGGTGCCACTCACTGAAAGGGGTTGATTATCCTGATCCAGGAACAAACCATATCAGTGTTTTTCATTTCATGTGAGAATTGTTGGAAGTCAAAGTGAATTTAAATTTAAAGGGACACTATAGTCACCAGAACAACCACAGCTTAATGTAGTTGTTCTGGTGTGTATAGTATGTCCCTGCATGCTTTTCAATGTAAACACGGTCTTGTTCTCAAATGCAGTTTTTATATTGCTGGCTAGATACAACTCTAGGGGCAGTCACTCAGATAGACACTAGAGATGCTTCCTGACTCAGTGCTGCACAGTGTTTAGCATCTCCACCCGCTGTATGCAGGCGCTGAACATTCCTCATAGAGATGCATTGAGTCAATGCATCTCTGAGGAGGTGCCGACTGGCGCAGCGTTTTACCGCACATGCGCAATAGCCTCCCAAATCTTTCTTACAGGAAAGCATTGGCTGAGATCATCAAGTTTGAAGAGCTCAACCAGAGAGACGGAGCAAGGTGGGTACAGTCACGATGAGACCGGCACGGCCCTGGAAAGAGGAAAGTAAAATCACCGGTTTTAAAATAAAGACAGGGGGCTTGGGACCTAAATAGTGATTTTGCCACTACAGTGTAATAAATACATCTTTGTATTCCTGACACTGTAGTGTTGCTTTAAGGTCGAAGTAGCCAAATTGGAAACATAGCTAGCCTTGAAATCCAAACATTCTAATTTAGTGACTAACCATGTAAATGGTGAAAATAGGGGTCACATACAATAACCTTAATAATATTAACAGAAATCAAGTTACCAAGCACAGACCAACAGTGATAGCTGCACATCTTCCATTATATTATTAACCTTTAACTCTCCAGCTGTGTGCACAGTGTTCTGTGTGCATGTGTGTGGGTTTTTGTGTTAGTGCCTTGCAGATAAAAGTGCTAGAGTTTAGCCTCCCGGTATTGTTTATAGAGATTGACAAACAATACGACTTGATTAGAGAAGCATAATGGGGATGGGAATCTGTACATTGGATGTCTCTGGAACAAATGCCTTCGGAGCTCGTACAGCTTCTGTGCTCTGGCAGGATGCCGAGCCGTGGAGCCAAACCGCTTAAAATGTCTTTTACAGAACTCATACAAAACATTGTGCAGGCCAAATCCTAGGAAAATACACCAGCTTCCCCTCCTTCATCTCTCTCTCTCTCTCTCTCTCTCTCTCTCTCTCTCTCTCTCTCCCCCCATTGCTCGGCCAGAGCAGCAAACAAACTAATGGCTCTCAAACGGCTCTGTCTGGGAAGCACTTCAGAAAGCGATTGCAAAAACCAGGACCACTTTACACTCTGCAAACACTACAAGGAGTCAAGAACTTAAAACAGAAACAAGCCTCACATCCAAACAAGCCATTCTCGTGGGCAGGAGCAGTGGCCAGTGTTCATTAGCCCAAATGCTCATAATAAAACAAAAATAAAAAAAAGATAATACAAAAATAATAAAGTTTCCCAAATCCCTGGTTTTAAGGCCAAAATAGCTGATCTGTAACAATTCTACAGTTCCTTTCTCCTAGCTCTGTTGCTTTGGCCTACAATTTTAAATACAATTAATTTTAATTTAACAGAGGGTTTAGATTACATTTAACTAACCAAGGTTTTTAGTATCACTTCAATGGCCATTATAGTGTACGCTTACCTGCCAATGTCAAGGCAAACTTCTTAGGTGAGTGCTACACTAGCAATTCACCTTGCTGTCTTCAGCCAAAAGGCACAATCTCTAATGAGACTGAAAGGGGTATTCTTATTAACCCCATGTGAGACCTATTAAGGGGTAATACGTGTGTTATTCATAAGAAACCCCTTTCATTAGAGATTATAGCCCCAAAGTAAAAGGTTTGTGAAGGATTCACCGAAGGTGTTTAACTTGACACAGCAGGTGAACTTCCAGTTCTATTCTTCCAGTTCAATTGCTTTGGCCTAAAATTTAAAATTCCCTTTAATTTCACTTTAAAATCTCACATTAGTAAATAACCCTGACTTATCTGCTTCCAAATCTCATCAACGACCAGCAGGCAAACACTACCACTATTATCCATTGCTGGTGGTTAGTGTGGCAAAGGGTCCTGGATCCAGGGGTCACCAGGAGATGACCGGGTAAAGATGGCTAGCTTCAATGTGAGTGTGGGGGAGGGTGATGGCGCCCAGTGGGTCAGGGAAGGGAATGATGCAGATAGTGGAGGGGAGGACAGAGGGGGTAGCATAGACTTGCGACTGGGTTAGTAGACCCAGGGGTGGAAGGTAGATGGGAAGCAGGGGCCTACTGGGGGGGAGCCTGATAGGGTTAAAGGGTAGAGTTGGGATTGGGATCATTGTTTTACTTTGGGTTTAAGTCACAGGTATATTTTCTGAACCCTAACTCACCCCTGATAAGAGTGATGGGATTTGCATTTCACAGCTGCAATAAAAGTGCCTGCTGCTGTCCAAGGAACGTGTAATTTACCGATATCAAAATCAGCACGAGCTGGCAAAAGGACAATTAATTTTACATTTACCAAGCAGGGGGCACACCTGTCAGCAATACCGATACAAATTAAAGGGGAACTCTCACTTCTGTGCAAATTCCTCGCCTATAATTGGCATCTATAGACTTTTTTTTATCAGACGTTCCATTTTCTTTTAACTGTAGAGTAACGCTTTAGCAAATGACATCACAATCCGGTTCAGTCATGGCACATCCAAGGCACTCACTGCATTAGAGTAGGAAAAAAAAGAAAGAATGATGGGGATTTCTCAAAGTGTTCTGTTCTAAAAAGTGGTCTAATGTACAAAAATGTGGCAATCACAGTGGAAACCAGCAGAACCAACAGGCACATTCCATTTATGACAACGCCCCTTTTACACTTTAACATCATTTTTTAGAACAGAATACTAATGTAAATATCTTACATTGTTTGAGATTTTCCTTCTCTCTCTATGTTGACTGACAGGTGCAAAGGGCGGAGTTTACAACAATGACTGACAGGAAGCCAAGATGGAGGTGACCAGTTCCCGAGTAGAGCTAAATAAAGCTGTGCTGATTTCTACACTTTGTTTGAGATCTCAAATTTTTTTTTATTGTTTAATAGAAGTGTAATATTAAAATTTGTGGGGATTGATGGCTCCCATTTATAATTGTGCAGCATCTTGTACCGTGCATGTGGAAGACCAACTCCAATGAGTACACCCACTAACACAGGCAGTAAATGACAGACTTCACTAAAACTACTGGTTGCTGTAAATGCAGGGCCGTCTTTAACGTGGGGCAAAAGGGGCAGCTGTCCCAGGCCCAGTCATTCCTAGGGGGCCCAACGCAGTTGCCCCTTGAACCCACCAGTCGCCGTGTGATGAGGTCAGCGCCTCCTAGCTAACACAGATTTGCTTTGGAGGGAGAAAGAAAGGGGGAGCGTGGACTGGTAGAGAGCCCGACTCCTAACAGCCTCAGTCAGCCCCTGGACCACAGGGAAGTCACCCTCCAGCACCCAAAAGGTAGGAATCTCTCTGCAAATCCCCAGAGTGACGGTACAGAAGAAAAGGCGAAGGAGGCGGCAGCAACAGGCGAATAATTCTCTGCGCTACACCACACGCACCATCTCATACTTGCCCCAACCGAGGGATGCCCGGTTTTCCTAAATCACAACAAGGCTTGTGTAGTCCCTGGGCTTCCGACTCTTGCTGCCATGTGCACAACACTACTGGGCTGCGAATCTCCGCTCCAACCGAGAGCCGAAACTACATCCTGGGGAGGAGTGTGCTGGTATCTGAGGAGGCATGAGCTCAGTGAAAGCGCCCAACCAGAACGACTGCCAATGGCGGTCACTGGAACTCTCCCACCGTGGTAATATGCTGAAGGGGCTACTTTTACTGTTCCTAATCCTACGTATGACCGTATAGCCTTGCTGTATTATTGTGCCCTAATTGCTCATCTATAGTTAATTCTACATGACCAGTGGTCATTACCTCTTGACACTAACTCCAGTTCTACATTTGTTATTAACTCTCTCTTTACTCAGCAAGAACTGTGCTCATATCGACATGCTTCCTATTAGTTTACACTTAAAAATGTGCAGTTTCTCTTGACATTAGTTGCTCTATATCTAAGCCTGTAGTCTGCCATTTTGCTTTACACCATATGTCTGTCAATCTGTGTATGCTTCACGGCTCTTCCAAGAATATACAAAAACATTTACTGATAAAATCAGAAACAGGTAAAACTTGTATTCCCAGAAGTCAGTCTGACATCAGTTCTTATCTTTATATTGTTTAACAGAAGCTGAGTATTCTAGAGAATACCAGGAGATTGCTAGCTTTAGGTCACAGCTAACACGCACAAGGCTTAAATATAATTGTTTGGCAAGGAAACATTAACACATGTATTCCCTAAAATTAGGATTTTGTCTTTATCAAATACTAATTTTGCAGGGGGAAAGATGGGTAAAGGGTGGGGTGACAGTACCGCTTTAAATTTTAAATTCATGTTGAATTTCTGACGATTCTCACTTTAGTGTTTAATCCGGTTTAAGTCTGTGTAGCATCAGATCTGTCACAGAACATATTGCTTCACATTCTAAATTAACTTGTATTCAAGCATGTTTTAAATTCATGTAAACTGGTAACACTGAACTATATCATCAAATACCCATCCAGCTTGGGACCCCGAGAATCTGCTTATTTCACCATAAATCACACAGGAATCTGACCATTCACTAAAGAAAATCTGTCAATCTGCTCATATACCAGATAATCCTGTGAATTTGCCCATCACTCCCAAATCTCTGTGAATCTAACCCATGACCTGGTAAATCTGAGAATTTCAACGTTCACTGCTTAGATTTTAGAATCTATCAGAATCTGCACGTAGCACCACTAATCCTGGGAATCTGCCCTCTCATCCCCAAACATTGGGAATATATCCAATCAAAGTGAACCCTGCGAATTAGTCCAATCACTGTGAACCCTGCCCATCCGTCTAGAGAAGCTGTTTATCCCCAAAGCCTTGGGAGCCTGACCATTCACATACTAATACTGGGAATCTGCTTGTTTCAACGAGGCACCAGAACCACTACAGCACACTTCTTGGAGTGTTCCTTTAAGATAATATACATATATGATATTGCAATACACATGTGGAAACATAAAAATAAAGAACTGAAATTAGTGGTGAGAATGAGCAACTCCAGCCTTAAAAAAAACCCAACAACTACCATATAGGGATAAAAAGTGAAACCTTTCAATTTCAAGCTGTATGCTTCACATCTAGGCTACCATTTTAGTATATATAAGATAGAAGATTTTTGTATTATTTTACAAACGTCCATCTCTTATGACCTACTAGAGATTAAGGGAGTCACTTCAGAAATCACCTTGGGGAGCAGACTGAGCATGTCATGGGTGCACCTGCACTGGGCATTCTTCACAAACAACCCAAGTTCTGCACATGCCCAGTTGCTCTTAACAGCTTATTAAGACAGCCTTCATCCACTATCCATGAGCCAGTCTGTGCTGTGCTGGTAGAAGGGTAGGGAAATTATAGCACTCCCAGGGAAACCTGGCAATAGATTTAAAAATAAAATACATTTATAACAATTATTTGTTCGGGTACTGCCCAAAGTGTCCTTATGTACAAGCCACCACTGACAGAGAAAGTGTTATCCCTAAATAATGAAAGTGAAATGAAAAGTCCCCTTGAAAATTATCCTGATGTTTCCTACACAGGTGTATTCCGTTGCTCAGTCACAAAGTTACTATCTGTCACGGAGTTCAGAGAATCTGCTTCCTTTATTATCCCAATAAGGAACTATCCTAGATTATATTATCTTAACAAACTTATCTTTAAAAGATGATTCTCCAAAATGGAGAGAGCAGTAGGACTGAATACGGCTGCCATCAGCACATTCCGTACTAACGCAGTGTCTGTCAGTGGGCAGATGAGAACGACAACAAAACTGAATGTTATTTATCTGTAAAGGTTTAATAACAACGTGTCGGAAGGGACGGGCAAAGCAATGCCCAGGGTGGCAGAAAGCAGATCTCACATTTATGCTGGGAAACCCAAAATCCTTAAAAACAAACACAAAACTCAGTATGTGTAGCATTTTATAGCGAAATTAAATGATTTAAGTGGTTATGGTGCTTTGAGTAACTATTTAAAGGAACAATACAAGCAGCGGACTGTAGTAGTTATGGTGTGAGGGGTGCCCTGGTATTGTCCCATGGTAAGATATTAAACTGGCTTAGTATGGTTTGACAACCTATCTGGGTTCTTTTCCAGCAGGAGAAAGTCAGATTGCAATCTAGAACAAAGATGGACAATGTTACGGCTGTGCTGTACTTTACCAAGACATTTAGCTTCTTCTTCTGGTGAAAGCATGCAATGGGTGCTGCTGTGGGTGCCCAGCGAGACCCAGCAAAGTTGGCAAACCATGCTAAAATAATTTGACATCATACAGTTGGACTGAGCCGGGTTACTCTGGGCACCATAACTACTACAGAAGGCAGTAGTGGTTATGAAACTTGGAGTGTTCTTCAAAAAAAATAAAAACAAACGCAAAGATTGCACACCCTTATAAAATGGGAAGCGATCCCCTTTGTTTGTAATTATATATATCTATATATACTTGGACCTCACACTCTTAATCTGTTTTTGTTTTTCAGTTTTTAACACTATTGAGCAGCCAAGTAAAATCGTACACTGTAATTGTTTCTTTTGTATTTCTATTCATTGCTTTCATGTGATTTTGGAAAACTTTAAATTAAAAAAAGAACCCTATAGAATTTAAGTCATGCAGTCGGTGCTATTAAATAGCCAGGTGAAGACTGGTTTTATCTGGTAAAAAAAAAAAGCATAAAAGGGAGAACTTTAATAATGGGAGAAGACAAGTAATTATTGAAGGCATAAAGAACGCTAAGACAAATCAACTTCAGAAACGGTAAATATTACAAAATATAATTATATTTTCCCAACGCCAAAGAAAACCAAACCGCAAAAAAAAAAAGTTGGATATTAAATTATTTTATTGGTCAATACAAAATGATTTTAGTGAAAACTCAATTCAGAAAATATCTATTATCACGGTTAACACAGAAAAAAAAAATCTGATAAAAATATTTGGCTTACTTTGCAATTGCTTCTGTACTGCAGTTTGTGTTTCAGAGGCAAATTCTACTTGTGTGTAACACATAAGGAAAAACATATGGCGTGTACTGAAATATTCCCTTTAAGCAATTTTCTTGTGATTGGCCCAGCACGGAAAAAGATAAGAATCATCTTTATAACAATGCACAATTTGCATAGTAACTAGAAGTATCAAACGCTAACTAAAACCTGTGGTTGTTATAGTGATTTATTCTCTTAATGCTTTAGTACTGGACCACAAATGGCTTAGGGCAGAGGTAGGCAATTATCGGCACTCCAGATGTTTTTGAACTACATCTCCCATAATGCAAAGCATCAAGGGAGGTCTAGTCCTCAACATCTGAAATGTTGAAGGTTGCCTATCTCTGGCTTAGGGAGAACATTGACTTGGAACATATAAAGCAATTATGTTTTATTTATCAGTTATATTATTAGGAACATGTGACTTTAACAATTAAAAATAAGATACCATGCAAAAAAAGAACATAAAAAAAATAAATATTTTTACATACTTCTGGATGTGACCCAAGTTTCCCTCAAACATACACAAATACTAAAAAAAAGCCAGTTAAGAGGCTACAAGATCACAGATTAATATGTACAATTTAAAATACGTAATGTGTTCTAATCTTGGCTTGGTCAATTATTCCTTGTGGAGACACAACCAGAATTAGAGAATCAAAAGGAATCCAAAGATATAAGGGATGTTTTTTTTTTTTAAATCAGTGGGGAGAATATTCTGGTTTCCATGGAGACCAGTCTAGTTGTGGAACAATCAGCAGGAACACTCCATTGGTTTCCATGGTGACTGCTCCACTTTCATAGCTCTGCCCTAAAACCGATCTTTCTTTACATATAACCCCAGTGAGATGCTATTCTTGGTAATTATGGTGAATCGGAGCTAACCAAGCTTTAAACGATTACTCGGATGAATTCCTCTTGGTATTATTCACAAAACCCATAATTTACCATTTTAGGCTACGATAGATGGGCTGGGGACATACTGTAATGAAGTTGGGTATGCATCCAATTTTGATCAACCAAGTCTTTGGTTCATTCCCCAAAAATCCCAGTTTAGTTAATACTGCCGATTAAGCTGAAAACCTATTAATATATATATATAGTTTTTCTTTTATACTTTATTTATTTTTATTTTTTTCAGGGGGTTGAAAGTGGATGTTAATTATACAGCTCCCCAGAGTCTACTCATGAAAAATCAAGCATGTTTTCTAATGCCACATTCTAATACTGACAATTACAATTATACATGGCCACAGAATGAGATGTCAATTATGTGGGCAGCATACTGAGTGGACAAGTCCTACTTGTGAAAGGTTTTGGTCAAATTCCATTATATCACATCACGATGTTCTTGGCATGTCATTTATAATGACGGAGGTAATTCCCACTGTTTTTAAAAAGAACTAACCACACTTGAAATACGAGTGTACGAAGTATTTTTACTTCAATAAAAAAAAAAAAACGATTACATATCGTATGATTCCTTTCTTACCTCAAACGCTAACTCCTCAACAAATTCTTAAATAAACTCCAAAAAACAGTTCCACGTTGAAGTCCATACGACCTCATCTCTTCCACTTGACATTTACTTTCAGGAAGAAGACACGTGAAGTCCCTTTGGAGTCTATGTAACCTCACTTTTCCTATTTCATAACACTTTCAGGATAAAATTTGGAAAATGAAAATGTGTAAATTGGCATAACAGCAGGAAAATGTACATATTATTCAAAATGTCTACGCCCAATACACAGTTCAATTTGCAGATATAAGTACATATGATCTAAAATAAAATAAATACATTTAAAAAAAAAAAAGGTTTAAAATGGGATGCACGAACATTAACTTATGTAATTCTGGGAGTTAGCCCATCTAAACATCACGGCAAGGAGTACCCCCTAATGGTGGCAGTATCTGATATCTCTGCCTTACAATTCTGTAGTCAAGTGGCATGTCTGGAATCCATTTAATATTTGGCCAGGTTTCTTTCAGGAAATGCCAAGAATTAAGTTGATGCATCAAGGCAATGCTTAACAGCACCTATCTCTTGGCCATTCAACATGTGCTAGCTCAGTCATCCATCTCCTTTTAACCTTAAGTGGAAAAAAACTACATTAGTCAATCATGGAAAAAAATCTCAACAGCAGCATTATCCATTTGGCACAAAAAAGGTCTTTCTGGCACAAAAAACAAACAAAAACTAAGGAATGTTTTGGTAAACACAACATAATTACATTGATCAGGCATGAAAAGCAGACCAGGAAGTGCTATAGAACTCTTCAGTTAAAGGCCATTGGGTAGTCCGTTCATCCTCTTCACTGTCGTCATCACTGGATGGTTCATGTTGTGGAGCTCGAGTGTGGAAGCGGAGGTCGGTCTTTTCCTTTTCATTATCCTTTGATAATTTCTCGGACGTCAGCTTTCTGTAGCACAGCACACAGACTCTTGAGGGTTTTTTCGATAAAAAGGGTATCAGGAATTTGTACTTGGAACATTCTTGGCAAACAACAAATCCGCAGTTGCGGCAATGATGCCTACGTGTTAATGTTGAAAATTTAGTTTCCGTACAGCGCATGCATATATCAGTGGCTTTGTCTGGTATCCAGGCAGCAGCATGCACAGTCGGACGCCGTTGACCAGTCTTCTTCAGAAGTTGGTTGACGCATTCATTTATGTGACCAATCCATTCAACCCTTTCAGTGTATGAAGCAGCTGAAACCACAAATGACTTCTTTGAGGTCTTTAGCATCCATCGGTTCTTCATATCCTGGCTATCTGGAAGTATTTCTGTAGTGATGTCTTCCAGAGGGATAATATGTTGGCAGTTGTAACGGACCTTATTGATCACAATACTTCCGTATACCAGGATGTCAGTAAAAAGAAAGAAAATCCGTGGTTTGGGTTTTTTCCGACATTCCTTTGTTAATATTCCTTCACCCACAAGTACTCTTCCTGGCATTGCCAGAGGTTGACCAGAGGCACCAAAACAACTTTCAACAGCGGCAATTCGTTGAGTATTGATCTCTGTGTTAGCCAAGGTGTCCACCATCTTTAAGTGAAATACCTGAAATGAGAAAAAAGTAATATGAATTATAGGTAACATGTTAAAGTATACTTTACCACTAGAAAAACCTAGCTTCATGGTACATTTCAATAATATAAGAATAACCATAAATCATAAGTACCATGCTAAAGGGACAGGAAAAAATAATCTAATAGGAGATTATTTGAAAACTAGATCGCCTATAGAAGGAAAAGATTTAGCAGTTGTTGCTCTTATCCAAAAAAAATTCAGATTATTTTCTGCAAGTAAAACCATTTGTATCTCTTCTAATAGCCTTTTGTTGTTAATAGCTTACTTATAAACTGCTGTAAATTGGCCATAGAGTTGCATAAAACATTGATTGTTATACCAATTTGTTTCACTTTTTCCATATATAAGTAATAAAAAAAAAGCTAAAAGTTAAAGTGTAACGGAGATCCCTGTACCCCGGCTGAGTACCTCCGCCAAGGACCACTTCCTAGCTGGATCAGGGGACAAACCGTAGCACTTCTGCCCACAGTCACCGTGGCTTGACTGGGGCCCTAGAACCGCTCCCTCCTGGAGCCGAATGGGGAATTCGCTCTAGACACCCCCAGGCACTGGACAACACTCAGTCCTGGGAGCTATAGTGCTTACAAAGAGTTTCCCCGTTGAATCCTCCACGTTGGAAGAAGCTGGAATAGTGATTAGCCCTTTCCCCTTCCAGTAACTAGACAAGTCATAGTTCTGGGAGTACAAGCTGGCATACTTTATTGGCAGCCACAACTGGCTTTATAAGCAGGTCCCCATGCAAGGGGCACTCCCCATGGACCTGAGAGTAAACCACAGTAGAAACAAATATACAATTACATTGGCTCTCAGATCCAGGACACTCCCATACATAATGAGATAATCCCTCCCTTGTGCCTGGGAGATACTTGAGTCAAGTATTAAACTGTATTAAACTCAATTATCTCCAAGCACAAAAAACACACCTTTCCCAACATCCCCTGATAGCCCTGATCTGGGTGACCAACATATCCAAAAATTACCCAGATCAGTTTAGGAATTTCCTGGAAGTCATAATTTTTTTTTTTTTATTCTTTATTTTTGTTATGCAAAGAGGTTAACATATTAGCCTGCAGTTACACAACAGCAGCAGCAGGCATAACAAGGTGTTTAGTGTAACAACATATGATTAAATTGCACATTTTGTTAGGTAAACATGGTTATACTAGTCCTGTTATCAAGTATGGAAGTCATAATTTGACCGACCGCACGCATGGTCCCATGCCCAAAACAGTTCCAGAGAATCAGGGCTCGCGGTCGGTCTAGTTCGGTAGTTTAAAAACAAACAAACTACCGAACATAGTCAATAATCTTACCCTGGAGCTTGTTCCCCTTGTTAGTGGGAACGTTTCCCCCGAATGGTGTCTTTCTAAGGGTTGTAGAACCTAATGCAGGTGATCATGGAAGTCCAGCGGTGTTCGGGAGTGTCAGTATCCGAAAATAGTTCCATGAACTCGACAACCAAACCCTGCTGCCTGCGTTCATGCGAACAAGATGGCCGCCACCTTGTTGTCGTCCATAGGAATTAGGGTCACCCAGACGAACACTTAGAATACTGCTGTGGAAATTGCTACAAAGTATCAATTAGACTTAACAAGCACCAGGGTGATTTCCGGTTCGTGTGGCTATTCGGTTCCCGAACCATATAGTCCAAATACACGAACGGAGACTTTTACATCACATTTTACAAGGTCCATAATCTGTGGGCTGGAGGCTGGCAAGCAGGCTCCTCCAGGAACTCATGGCAAACTCAAAAAGGGGAGTATGTCACATAAAGTATAATGATATAAAATATATATACAGGGAGTGCAGAATTATTAGGCAAGTTGTATTTTTGAGGATTAATTTTATTATTGAACAACAACCATGTTCTCAATGAACCCAAAAAACTCATTAATATCAAAGCTGAATATTTTTGGAAGTAGTTTTTAGTTTGTTTTTAGTTATAGCTATTTTAGGGGGATATCTGTGTGTGCAGGTGACTATTACTGTGCATAATTATTAGGCAACTTAACAAAAAACAAATATATACCCATTTCAATTAATTATTTTTACCAGTGAAACCAATATAACATCTCAACATTCACAAATATACATTTCTGACATTCAAAAACATAACAAAAACAAATCAGTGACCAATATAGCCACCTTTCTTTGCAAGGACACTCAAAAGCCTGCCATCCATGGATTCTGTCAGTGTTTTGATCTGTTCACCATCAACATTGCGTGCAGCAGCAACCACAGCCTCCCAGACACTGTTCAGAGAGGTGTACTGTTTTCCCTCCTTGTAAATCTCACATTTGATGATGAACCACAGGTTCTCAATGGGGTTCAGATCAGGTGAACAAGGAGGCCATGTCATTAGATTTACTTCTTTTATACCCTTTCTTGCCAGCCACGCTGTGGAGTACTTGGACGCATGTGATGGAGCATTGTCCTGCATGAAAATCATGTTTTTCTTGAAGGATGCAGACTTCTTCCTGTACTACTGCTTGAAGAAGGTGTCTTCCAGAAACTGGGAGTTGAGCTTGACTCCATCCTCAACCCGAAAAGGCCCCACAAGCTCATCTTTGATGATACCAGCCCAAACCAGTACTCCACCTCCACCTTGCTGGCGTCTGAGTCGGACTGGAGCTCTCTGCCCTTTACCAATCCATCCATCTGGCCCATCAAGACTCACTCTCATTTCATCAGTCCATAAAACCTTAGAAAAATCAGTCTTGAGATATTTCTTGGCCCAGTCTTGACGTTTCCGCTTGTGTGTCTTGTTCAGTGGTGGTCGTCTTTCAGCCTTTCTTACCTTGGCCATGTCTCTGAGTATTGCACACCTTGTGCTTTCGGGCACTCCAGTGATGTTGCAGCTCTGAAATATGGCCAAACTGGTGGCAAGTGGCATCTTGGCAGCTGCACGCTTGACTTTTCTCAGTTCATGGGCAGTTATTTTGCGCCTTGGTTTTTCCACACGCTAATTGCGACCCTGTTGACTATTTTGAATGAAACGCTTGATTGTTCGATGATCACGCTTCAGAAGCTTTGCAATTTTAAGAGTGCTGCATCCCTCTGCAAGATATCTCACTATTTTTTACTTTTCTGAGCCTGTCAAGTCCTTCTTTTGACCCATTTTGCCAAAGGAAAGGAGGTTGCCTAATAATTATGCACACCTGATATAGGGTGTTGATGTCATTAGACCACACCCCTTCTCATTACAGAGATGCACATCACCTAATATGCTTAATTGGTAGTAGGCTTTCGAGCCTATACAGCTTGGAGTAAGACAACATGCATAAAGAGGATGATGTGGTCAAAATACTCATTTGCCTAATAATTCTGCACGCAGTGTATATAATAACATGACATTAAAATTTACATTTGTTAATAAATCTTCCATAAAAAAAAAAAAAAAAAGCTATGAAAATAAGAACTTCGAACTTTCTATTTTTATTTTTACCGAAATGTGGGCAACCATCCAGTGGAGTGTCTGGGGAACACACTATTTTAAACAAATATTGCTTCTGGCTCTGAGACTGCAATTCTAAAAGCACTGAACTTGGATTAAGTTTATGACTGAGTTTATATATATATATATATTTTTTTTTGTGGGAAATGGGGAGGGAATTTTTAAAAGGTGTTTTTTACCAAAACATTTCCTTGTAATGTAAACGACAACATGACCTGAACAATTATTCTGTGTACTTTAACTCATCGAGCATCCTAGGAGCACAGGTCGACATTGATTACTATGTAACAGTTAACATATTAGAAGACTCTGTAACACACGTTCCCAACTCTGCAAACAGTATGTGATTAGCATAATACTTGCATAGTATGGGAAAAGTAAATAAATCATAGATGGTAAATTGGGTTGTCATAATGCGTTTAACCCCTTAAGGACCAAACTTCTGTAATAAAAGGGAATCATGACATGTCACACATGTCATGTGTCCTTAAGGGGTTAAAAGCAAAATGTTCAGCAGACACCTCTCATCAGTAATAATTATCTCTGCCGCGAGTATATATATAAAACTAAAAACGTTGCCATCATCAAATTTGCGCTAACTACTGTCACTTCTAAAATACTATAAATATTGGCCACCCTCATCTGTCTTTTGTCTTGCGTCCACAGCTGTGGTTCTTAAAGGACCACTCCAAGCGCCAAAACCACTATGAGCCGGCTGTAGTGGTTATGGTGCAGATAATGTCTAGATACCGTTCAGCAAACACTTAGCACAGTTCAACACTTATTTGGGTCACACAGCGAAACCATGATGTATCTGGACTTCACATAGCTGGAGAGACCAGATGTCTGTCTGCTCAGTACGGTTACTCATTGAATTCAATCAACGGCCGAGGGAACTCATCTGATGCTCTCAGCCTATTATTGAGGCCATAAATTGACATCCGACTTGCTCCAGCAATGGAACCTCTTTAGACTTGGAGAAGAATCCATTGAAGGTGTTTTACAAAATGATATCATAATTGAAGAAGGGGTCACCGGGGGAGATTGCGTTGTCAAGTTAAATGGTTACTGTAACCCATTTTAAATAGTACGTTTTCTCTTTATATCTTAAAAAAGCAATAAAAATAAGCAAAATACTTACCTGGAATCATGTGTAGAATCTAACTACGTCTGTCACGCTGACGACAGACATTATTCAGCTAGGAACAGAGCTCTGGGCTGCCTAATTCATGTGTTCTGGGGGTGCACATTTGGAAAATGTCAGTGCCAGAAATTGATCTAAAGAATGATCTCTGAGTTTATAGAATCTGCCCTGTCACCTCAATACCCATAGTCTTCCCATCCACCCCAGATCCATAGCATGTGACCTTTCAGCCTGAGGCCCTTAGGATTTACCCATTGAGCACGAGATGGCTCATTCTATTTGAATCCAAAGCAATATGTCTCTTTGCCATATAAATCACGCAATTCACCATATTAACATGAGACCCCAAGAATCATCTCTTCTTCCAGAGAATTTCAGAGAATCTGACACCACCAGCCATTATATCTGGGTCAATGAGCAGCTAGCTCTACAGCCTCTGTTGGGTAGAACTACAAGTTCCATAACCCATCAAACAGATCCGCTGCAGTACAGATACTGCATCCAGAACCAAAGCTCATGGTTTACAATTCTTTATATTGCGCCAACAAATTCTGCAGCGCTGTACAGATCAAACAAGACGAACCATTCTAACAAATCATGTCTGACATACGGCTACACTACTTAAAGAGGGCATGTCACCCCCCCTAAAAATCTAACAATACAAACATGCAAACCAGGAGGATAACCATGCTGCTAAACAATAGGAGAAAAGCTGAGACTAAGGATCAGCCTACTGACTGGCACGGTATTGTGGGAGCTGCAATCCATAGCAAACCAGCCTGCTTATCCCTGGTTAACCAAAGGGTGTTTCTCTGTGTTCTGATAACATGATGACTCAATATATAGCAATCTGGGAGAAGGGTTTCATCATGTGACACCGTGATTAGTTGCACTGCCTGGGATCACGTGCGTACAGTGCTGGCCATGGAACCACATAGATACAATATATTTCAATTACAACTGATGGCAAAGGTCTAAATTTAATATGCACATTGTAGGATACATGCATTCATTCTTAGAGCTTTCTCTTCACTATAAAGAGAATGTAGAATCTGAGCTAGCGATTCCTCAGATTTTCAGGATATTGTGCTTTTTAAGGGCAACTTAAGCAAAAAATACTAACTGTTGGTTAAAGGACCACTATAGGCACCCAGACCACTTCAGCTTAATGAAGTGGTCTGGGTGCCAGGTCCCTCTAGGATTAACCCTTTCTGCTGTAAACATAGCAGTTTCAGAGAAACTGCTATGTTTACATTACAGGGTTAATCCAACCTCTAGTGGCTGTCTTCCTGACAGCCGCTAGAGGCACTTCTGCGACGCTGGATGCAAAAATGTAATTGGGCACGCAGAACGTCCATAGGAAAGCATTGAGAATGGGCGTTTTTAATGCGCATGCGGCTCTGGCCGTGCATGCACATTCGGCTTCACTTAGGAGCTGACCTCGGAGGGGGAGGCGAGGTCACCAGCGCCAAGGGAGCTAGATTAAGGTAAGTGGCTGAAGGGGTTTTAACCCCTTCAGCCCAGCGGGAGGGGGGCCCTGAGGGTTATATAGTATCAGGAAAAATAGTTTGTTTTCCTGACATTATAGTGGTTCTTTAATAGCTCTGATAGAGATAAAATATTAAACACAAAACTTGTAAAATAGGTTTTCAAAATGGAAAAAAAAAAGAAGCCTGTGATTTTCACAGTGAGAAGACTCTGCCGTCCATAGGAAAGCATTGAGAATGCTTTCCTATGAGACTGGCTGAATGCGCGCACGGCTCGTGCCGCGCATGCGCATTCATCCGACGTCGGGAAAGGAGGAGGAGAGTCCCCAGCGCCGAGGGAGCCCGGCGCTGGAAAAAAGGTAAGGGATTAACCCCTTCCTCCCCCCTAGAGCGCGGCGGGAGGGGAACCCACAGGGTGAGGGGAACCCAAGGACCCTATAGAGCCAGGAAAACAAGTATGTTTTCCTGGCACTATAGTGGTCCTTTAATACAACTAAAACTGTTAAAGTTTTTTAATGTGATGCTCCACATTTTTGTAAACTTGTAATTGTGCAATTTTTAATTTATTTTTTAATCGATGATTCACGCTGTGTCAAGGAGGAGGCACCCACCCATGGAGGCACCCACTGCACACAGGCCACTTCATCGAGATGAAGTACCCTGGGTGACTTTAATGGTTCCTTGTCCTTTGCAAAACGTAAAAAAAAAAAAAAGGAAGGTTTATAGGGAAAAAAAAACATTTCAAATCTGCAAACAGTGAAAGTGAAACTTCCGACGTCCCTGGGCATATCTGCAATACATTTTCTGTACTTCTTCTACCGTTTTAATCTTTTGTTACCCCAAAAAAGAACAAACTAAATAGTAGATTGAGATTTCTTTCTAACTACTATAGTTAAGAGTAAACTGATTTTCCATTGAATTGTGGTTAAACTAAAAACTGAATTGCAAAAGTGGCCCAAATGCTGAATTTAGAAATTTGCTTAAAGGGACACTTCAGACTTCTAAAACACTTTAGCTTGTGTGTCCTCTTTTTTCATTTTACAAAAAGTGAAGACTCCAATTGAAATTTGCACTTTTATAAATTAACATTGTTACACCTCTCTGGCTGTCAATCAATGTTGCCTATTTTAATCAATTGTCATATTAATAATCCCATAGTTTCCGAGTTATCTTTCCTTATTTGTTAAAAGGACTAGGATGCAATGCTTGTAGTGACTTGTAGGCATTAGACTGCATGGTTTAAATGAACTGTCCATTTACACGGACGTGTCTCAACAGCTCTGGGCAATACATCTTGCATACATTACTCATTGTAAACTGGGAATCACCATTAGCCTCAAAACAAAAACTGCCACATCACCGTTTCACTTTGTGAGCTGTGATACTCGGTGCAAGATTGCTACCTTAAGAGACAGAATTTATTTAGAAATTCCATTGCACTAGGCTAGGCCCTGAATCTCTGTACACATTATGGTACCCACACATCAACATCACCCACCATAGGTGGGCCCAGCTTCATTACGGTGTGCACTGGGGATTGTTTGCTAATAAAAGTTAAATATTTATATTTATTGAAATCGAAACCATCATAAAGATAATTTCTATTCATCATAGAATCTAGAATTAAATCTAAAAAAAAATCTAACTTAGTGGTAAACATAATTTACAAAGATAAACAATCTATCAAGTTTCAAAACCGCAATCATCAACATAAACATTAATAATCTATTCAAAACTGGAACGTAAATGGATGCAGGGACTCATGGGGTAGTGTGGGCAACTTAGTCCTGGCACACACCTTGGGCACACCAGTGATGCTTCTAAAGATGTACCCCACCTGTATGTGATTTTCCAGTGTAGATTCTAAGATACAGAATCCTTCGTTGTATTAACCCTAGTAGAAGTCTCATTAAATATCCATTCAATTTCCCAAGTCAACCGTAGAATTAGGTGAGACTAAGCCAAAGCTGTAACGGATTCCCAGACCAAAACTTGGGAGTGATCCCAAATCCTGCACATCCTTTCTTATCATTATTATAAAAAGCGAGGTACAAAATGCTTTTATTTGTAATTTTAATGCATCTAGGTATTGCATTGCAAACATGTAAAATATAACAAAAAAAAAATACACTTCCTTGGATGAGGGCTTATCCAACCAGGAAGTGGATAAAACACAATCCAATCCTAGCCCATTCATTACTTCCAAAGTGAGTACCAAGTATGACTAGCGGAAGTTGACAGTAGTTTTTTTTTTAATTAGAAGACTTGACCCAAACTGCTAAGCAGGTTGACAGTTGCCCCTTGTGCATCTCACCATGGATTCATCTCTTCCACTCTTTACCCCTGAGCGACCTCTCTCTGCCCACCTGTCTCCTTCTTTTGTGCCAAACTCAACCCCCTTTCTTGCATATCCATCTTTGTGCATCCACATCCATGTTCTTTTTCTATGCTCCGCTCCAGGCTCTCCTGTGCCCATTACCACGTGGTCCATTGCTTGTGTATCTCCCTGTCCATGCCCTCCAACTGTGCTCATCTTCATCTCTGTGCCCTTCATGTGTGTCCATCTTCATGCTCTTCTATGCCCATGTCCAAGACCTCCTGTGCCCATTTCCATGCTCTCCTTCTGTGGTCATGTCCATGCTCCTCAAGTCACCACTAGCCAATTCTTGTAGCATGGCCAAGCTGCATACTAACCGTCCCAAGTTCACGGACAGCTTTCCTTAGCGATGTTCCAGTGCAGGACTAATGCTCAGTGTGCGCCAAGGAGGGAGAGGGGGGAGGAATATGCCCGTCCCAACCTCTCCTACAAAAAGCTTCCGTAAGCTCCACTAAGCAAAGTCCTACTGTGAAAGACCGCCTAATAGCTTAAACGGTTTGACTACTAACTGCTGGAGGGTGCAGGTGCACTTCTGGCACCATAACTACTACAGCAGGATCTAGTGTTTATGGTACTTGGAGTTTTCCTTTAAGTAGCTTTGGAACTTCTATAGCTAGCTATGTATGGCAAGTACTGCTATTCCAATGTATTGTATGTAACAATTAGTCTTTTCAGTAATACCCTAACGCTGAACTACATGATTGTTCATGTGAATGTTATAAATATCTCCACACGTACACCCATGATATATCCGTATACACACAATATACCGCTTCCTCCGTTTTACAGATTTTCCTTGAATCCTGGTTTTGGCTCACAGCCCAGCCAGTTACTTGGTAGAATCACTAGAATCAATTAACACTGAATTTAAGAGTACAGCGTGCATTGTTATGGTTCTAATTAAAGAGACAAAGTTACTGGAAGTAAAAAAAAACATTTTAGGAAGGCAAATCCCTCACCTGGACTTCTGGGAGTGTATGGATTGAGTCGATCTGAGATTTCACACTTTCTTCAGAACACAGCTGGGTCAATACACTGGCTTCACACAATCAAAGTAGGCACTTGGTCTACTCCAAGTAAAGTGAGAGGTTTTGAGTATGCTCCAAGTTCAGTGTCTGAGAGGCTGTAAGTATGCTCCAAGTAAAGTGAGAGGCAGTGAGTATGCTCCAAGTAAAGTGAGAGGCAGTGAGTATGCTCCAAGTAAAGTGAGAGGCAGTGAGTATGCTCCAAGTAAAGTGAGAGGCAGTGAGTATGCTCCAAGTAAAGTGAGAGGCAGTGAGTATGCTCCAAGTACAGTGAGAGGCAGTGAGTATGATCCAAGTACAGTGAGAGGCAGTGAGTATGCTCCAAGTTCAGTGTCTGATAGGCTGTAAGTATGCTCCAAGTACAGTGAGAGGCAGTGAGTATGCTCCAAGTAAAGTGAGAGGCTGTGAGTATGCTCCAAGTAAAGTGAGAGGCAGTGAGTATGCTCCAAGTAAAGTGAGAGGCAGTGCGTATGATCCAAGTACAGTGAGAGGCAGTGAGTATGCTCCAAGTACAGTGAGAGGCAGTGAGTATGCTCCAAGTAAAGTGAGAGGCAGTGAGTATGCTCCAAGTTCAGTGTCTGAGAGGCTGTGAGTGTGCTCCAAGTACAGTGAGAGGCAGTGAGTATGCTCCGAAGTACAGTGAGAGGCAGTGAGTATGCTCCAAGTACAGTGAGAGGCAGTGAGTATGCTCCAAGTACAGTGAGAGGCAGTGAGTATGCTCCAAGTTCAGTGTCTGAGAGGCAGTGAGTATGCTCCAAGTACAGTGAGAGGCAGTGAGTATGATCCAAGTACAGTGTGAGGCAGTGAGTATGATCCAAGTACAGTGAGAGGCAGTGAGTGTGCTCCAAGTACAGTGAGAGGCAGTGAGTATGCTCCAAGTAAAGTGAGAGGCAGTGAGTGTGCTCCAATTAAAGTGAGAGGCAGTGAGTGTGCTCCAATTAAAGTGAGAGGCAGTGAGTGTGCTCCAGAGTTTACCTATTGAACGAGTGAGTGAATCTGCTCTCACTCAGTTCAGTGAGTGGGAGAGGCTGTCACTCAGCTCAGTGAGTGGGAGAGGCTGTAAGAACTCCAGCTCAGTAAATGTTAAAGCAGATTCTATGAGTGGAATGTTAGTATTGCAGTGGGTGTAAGGCTGCCTCACAGCTGTCAGACTTTTACCTTTCTGACTTCTGGGTGGAAGAACAGCTAGTGTCATAGATAATAATGTGTACAGGACTCTCTGGCATGCAAACCCCTCCTCTAGGCTGGGAAGACTAGCACATGATCTGGCAGCTGGGACAGTGGTTACTGGCAACTCCCCCAGTGAGAAGCTGGAAACTTGTATATTGCAAATACATACCAAGTGCAGAGCTCCCAGCCAAACTCTGAGCATCTGTAGTACACACAGAGATCACAGGGAGAGGGACCATCTCAGTGTATACCAGTTATAAAGCAGAGAGATACCATCTCAGTGTATACCAGTTATAAAGCAGAGAGATACCATCTCAGTGTATACCAGTTATAAAGCAGAAAGATACCATCTCAGTGTATACCAGTTATAAAGCAGAGAGATACCATCTCAGTGTATACCAGTTATAAAGCAGAGAGATACCATCTCAGTGTATACCAGTTATAAAGCAGAGAGATGCCATCTCAGTGTATACCAGTTATAAAGCAGAGAGGGACCATCTCAGTGTATACCAGTTATAAAGCAGAAAGATACCATCTCAGTGTATACCAGTTATAAAGCAGAGAGGGACCATCTCAGTGTATACCAGTTATAAAGCAGAGAGGGACCATCTCAGTGTATACCAGTTATAAAGCAGAGAGGGACCATCTCAGTGTATACCAGTTATTTTTTTTAAAATATTCTTTATTTTTCAGAAGTATTTTGCAACAGTGGTATCCACATTTATCGCATGATATGACATATTTGACATCAGCATGTGACTAGACATTTTGTATAGCTGGTTACCATCTTTACTGTTGCATTGGTAGTATATTGATAGGTTGCACAATGGTGAAACCATAATAAACAACGAAACTTTAATAGAAACATAAATATACAGTCAAGTATAAACATAGTTAACCTTTGATCTCAGTGGTTGGGTGTTGTGCTCACGGGAAGCTTTAGTGTTTCTGTTCTGGGGTTTTAGGTGTCTACTGGGGTCTGCTATGGGTTGGCCCTATTAGGTTGCGGGTGTGGGCCCCTGTAGGGTCTTCCCTGCTTGCTTTGCTATTGGGTTCCCCCCCCTGGTCTCCATGCTGTGCTATGCTTCCGTTGGCCGTTTATAGGGGCTGCAGCGTAGCGAGGTCCGGTTAAGTCAGGGCCGGCTCGCTCAGCCACGGAACCCATATTTTGTAAAAGTGGTGTGACGTTTCATGAACCAGGGCTGAGAGTCTGTCCATTTCAATGGCTTCCCTGGTTTAGTGTATACCAGTTATAAAGCAGAGGGACCATCTCAGTGTATACCAGTTATAAAGCAGAGAGGGACCATCTCAGTGTATACCAGTTATAAAGCAGAGAAGGACAATATCAGTGTATACCAGTTATAAAGCAGAGAGAGACCATCTCAGTGTATACCAGTTATAAAGCAGAGAGGGACCATCTCAGTGTATACCAGTTATAAAGCAGAGATAGGACCACGTCAGTGTATACCAGTTATAAAGCAGAGAGGGACCATCTCTTTGAATACCAGTTATAAAGCAGAGAGAGACCATCTCAGTGTATACCAGTTATAAAGCAGAGAGGGACCATCTCAGTGTATACCAGTTATAAAGCAGAGAGGCACCATCTCAGTGTATACCAGTTATAAAGCAGAGATAGGACCATCTCAGTGTATACCAGTTATAAAGCAGAGAGGGACCATCTCAGAGTATGCCAGTTATAAAGCAGAGAGGCACCATCTCAGTGTATACCAGTTATAAAGCAGAGATAGGACCATCTCAGTGTATACCAGTTATAAAGCAGAGAGGGACCATCTCTTTGTATACCAGTTATAAAGCAGAGAGGGACCATCTCAGTGTATACCAGTTATAAAGCAGAGAGAGACCATCTCAGTGCATACCAGTTATGAAGCAGAGAGGGACCATCTCTTTGTATACCAGTTATAAAGCAGAGAGGGACCATCTCAGTGTATACCAGTTATAAAGCAGAGAAGGACCATCTCCTTGTATACTAGTTATAAAGCAGAGAGGCACCATCTCAGTGTATACCAGTTATAAAGCAGAGATAGGACCATCTCAGTGTATACCAGTTATAAAGCAGAGAGGGACCATCTCAGTGTATACCAGTTATAAAGCAGAGAGAGACCATCTCAGTGTATACCAGTTCTAAAGCAGAGAGAGACCATCTCAGAGTATACCAGTTATAAAGCAGAGATAGGACCATCTCAGTGTATACCAGTTATAAAGCAGAGAGAGACCATCTCAGTGTATACCAGTTATAAAGCAGAGAGGGACCATCTCAGTGTATACCAGTTATAAAGCAGAGAGAGACCATCTCAGTGTATACCAGTTATAAAGCAGAGAGGGACCATCTCAGTGTATACCAGTTATAAAGCAGAGAGAGACCATCTCAGTGTATACCAGTTATAAAGCAGAGATAGGACCATCTCAGTGTATACCAGTTATAAAGCAGAGATAGGACCATCTCAGTGTATACCAGTTATAAAGCAGAGATAGGACCATCTCAGTGTATACCAGTTATAAAGCAGAGAGGGGCCGTCTCAGTGTATACCAGTTATAAAGCAGAGAGGGACCATCTCAGTGTATACCAGTTATAAAGCAGAGAGGCACCATCTCAGTGTATACCAGTTATAAAGCAGAGAGGCACCATCTCAGTGTATACCAGTTATAAAGCAGAGAGGGACCATCTCAGTGTATACCAGTTATAAAGCAGAGAGGTTCCATCTCAGTGTATACCAGTTATAAAGCAGAGAGGGGCCACCTTAGTGTATACCAGTTATAAAGCAGAGAGGGGCCATCTCAGTGTATACCAGTTATAAAGCAGAGAGAGACCATCTCAGTGTATACCAGTTATAAAGCAGAGAGATACCATCTCAGAGTATACCAGTTATAAAGCAGAGATAGGACCATCTCAGTGTATACCAGTTATAAAGCAGAGAGGGACCATCTCAGAGTATACCAGTTATAAAGCAGAGATAGGACCATCTCAGTGTATACCAGTTATAAAGCAGATAGAGACCATCTCAGTGTATACCAGTTATAAAGCAGAGAGGGACCATCTCAGTGTATACCAGTTATAAAGCAGAGAGATACCATCTCAGTGTATACCAGTTATAAAGCAGAGAGAGACCATCTCAGTGTATACCAGTTATAAAGCAGAGATAGGACCATCTCAGTGTATACCAGTTATAAAGCAGAGAGGGGCCATCTCAGTGTATACCAGTTATAAAGCAGAGAGGGACCATCTCAGTGTATACCAGTTATAAGGCAGAGAGGGGCCATCTCAGTGTATACCAGTTATAAAGCAGAGAGGGACCATCTCAGTGTATACCAGTTATAAAGCAGAGAGGGGCCATCTCAGTGTATACCAGTTATAAAGCAGAGAGGGACCATCTCAGTGTATACCAGTTATAAGGCAGAGAGGGGCCATCTCAGTGTATACCAGTTATAAAGCAGAGAGGGACCATCTCAGTGTATACCAGTTATAAGGCAGAGAGGGGCCATCTCAGTGTATACCAGTTATAAAGCAGAGAGGGACCATCTCAGTGTATACCAGTTATAAAGCAGAGAGGGGCCATCTCAGTGTATACCAGTTATAAAGCAGAGAGGGACCATCTCAGTGTATACCAGTTATAAGGCAGAGAGGGGCCATCTCAGTGTATACCAGTTATAAAGCAGAGAGGGACCATCTCAGTGTATACCAGTTATAAAGCAGAGAGGGGCCATCTCAGTGTATACCAGTTATAAAGCAGAGAGGGACCATCTCAGTGTATACCAGTTATAAGGCAGAGAGGGGCCATCTCAGTGTATACCAGTTATAAAGCAGAGAGGGACCATCTCAGTGTATACCAGTTATAAAGCAGAGAGGGGCCATCTCAGTGTATACCAGTTATAAAGCAGAGAGGCACCATCTCAGTGTATACCAGTTATAAAGCAGAGAGGGACCATCTCAGTGTATACCAGTTATAAGGCAGAGAGGGGCCATCTCAGTGTATACCAGTTATAAAGCAGAGAGGGTTCATCTTAGTGTATACCAGTTATAAAGCAGAGAGGGGCCATCTCAGTGTATACCAGTTATAAAGCAGAAAGAGACCATCTCAGTGTATACCAGTTATAAAGCAGAGAGGGGCCATCTCAGTGTATACCAGTTATAAAGCAGAGAGGGACCATCTCAGTGTATACCAGTTATAAGGCAGAGAGGGGCCATCTCAGTGTATACCAGTTATAAAGCAGAGAGGGACCATCTCAGTGTATACCAGTTATAAAGCAGAGAGGGGCCATCTCAGTGTATACCAGTTATAAAGCAGAGAGGCACCATCTCAGTGTATACCAGTTATAAAGCAGAGAGGGACCATCTCAGTGTATACCAGTTATAAGGCAGAGAGGGGCCATCTCAGTGTATACCAGTTATAAAGCAGAAAGGGTTCATCTTAGTGTATACCAGTTATAAAGCAGAGAGGGGCCATCTCAGTGTATACCAGTTATAAAGCAGAAAGAGACCATCTCAGTGTATACCAGTTATAAAGCAGAGAGGGGCCATCTCAGTGTATACCAGTTATAAAGCAGAGAGGGGTCATCTCAGTGTATACCAGTTATAAAGCAGAGTCTGTAAATAACCCTCTTTGTGTATGTTATTTTCTGACCAAACAAGACTTAAAGATGGCTGCCCACATAGATGTCAAGAGATACACTGATAAAAGGCATTTTTCCTAATATATGTTTAAGGTCGTAGGCCTGTATTTGTGGGAGGAGTTCCTATAAAACGCTACTCCTCTCTCCTTACCTTTTCCATGTCACACATGTCATGTGTCCTTAAGGGGTTAAAGGACATGTTCATAACACACAAAGCTATTCAATAACGTGTAAACTGGAATTCTAATCAAGTTTCACAGTTTTTGCCTAAAACAACTGTATTTAGAACATGAAGAATTTGTCCAAATTTGGCTATTATGGACTAGAATTTAAATATGACTTTTAATCAATGCTGCATTCCTAACAGTTTAAGGAATAACTCTATGACCAATTAGAAATGAAAATGCTTGTATGGGTTAACACTGCTGCCCCCTAGTGACCAATATGTTAACTGGTGAATCTGTATTATTTTTGCAATACACATGACATTCACATTAACAAAACAGGCCATTTTGGCTGATACAAATTTTGTTGCAACACTTGATATTGGGACTGGATTTCTACCAGCGTTCCAGTCACAGACATCTGTTTTGAAAAATCTCACTTTGCAGCTAGATTCTGTCTGTGTTACTGTAGAATTCAAAGAGGGTATTTTCATTCATACCACAGTGACCGAGTCAAACCCTATAATCAAATTAAGGATGTAGTTGCAGAACATTTCGGATGCTGCAAAATTGAATTATATTACATAGTGATGTTTAAAGTCAATATTAATTCTGGGCTCCATTTATTTGTAGATAAAAAATAAAACCACGTTGAACAGGGCAGTAAAATGGGGTCATTCATATTTAAATATAATGCCTTTACAGACCGCTTCTGTAAGCTTTTTCCTTTGCAGCAGGATGCCTGCAACCCGTCATAAAACCATACTGTTTCTATTATCTGTAGACTATCGTTAGGGAATAGATTGACAATAAATGTAAATGAGAAAAAAAAAAACAAACAAAAAAAACCCACTATTTGACTGTTCTCATGTTTCTTATTAAACCCAAAATTATTAAAAACAATGGCCTCAATTTAAAAAAAATTGGCTAAGCGTTTCAAATGATTTAATTTTTTTGGGGAAAAAAAAATAAATTCTCAAATTATTTTTATTTTATATATCAAAAATATCATATATAAAGATATCAAGAAATTAAATCACTTGAAAAGTTTATAAATAAAAAAAAGAGTAAATATTTGAAAAGCTTTCACAAAAATATACAGGGCGGGGGCGGGGCCGGGCCGCCGAGCTGAGCGGTCGCAGGACGGCTCGGCTCCTGCAAACAGAGGCATAAATGGCCTGAAAAATCGTGATTCCAGGGGAGAATTACCGGCACAACTGCGACCCTCGACGGAACCGGGCTACCTGGGCTGGGGAGAGGCTTGCTCTCGCAGTTTAAGTCCCTCAGCGGTTGGGGCCCGCTGCAACAGGCGGGACCTATGAGGGCGGTGAGTGAAGCGGACGGCCGCCGCGACACTATCCTGCCCGACAGAGCCCGACAAGCGAGGACTACCTGCGGACCGAGCCCTGTTCCCCCCCCTCTGGACCGGGGGGGTGATCCCGGTCCAAGCCACGCTAAGCTACACAGAAGGCTGAAGAAGCAGTGACATGCAGTCCTGAGACCCGCGCGCAAGATGGCGGAGACCATGTGCGCAGGGCCTGTACTCCAGAGCACAGGACGATCGGCAGCCACCACCTGAGCTTGCACACGGGTAATGAAAGACAGAACCCGCACGTACATCCTGACCTACTTACCACCCAGCGGTTCCTGTGAACCTGGACCAACAAGAAGCCTCCCCACACTTGAGACCCCACAAAGCCTGCTGCACCGCAACTAGCCTGCTCACCGACGGGCAAAACAGACCAAAGAGTCCAACCATGGCCCACCGGAGACAGAACACCGAGGGGATACTGACCCTGCCACGCGGATAGCTTCAACACCAGAGAGACTCACACACAGCGCCAGCAGCTCAGCAGAGCAGCATCGGGTGAGCTCTGCTGAAACTACACAGAGGCTTAGGCTCCGCTTCCAAGCGCCGGAGGGGGCTCCTGAGCAGTGGAACAGAGCGGTCTCTCTGGGCACCGGGCTGTATTTCCCTACTGACTCTCTCTACCTAATCCCTTCTGCAGCTATCAGAGCAAAGACGGGCGATCTACACAGGACTCTCGCTACACAGTTGGCTCTTATGTTTTTTGCTGATTGCATATACCTCTAATCTATGCTAAATAATATGTTTTCACATACCCACTAGCTGGCCCCTAGACAGCATGCAACTGGCGGGGATTTTTTTACACATAATGTAATCTGCTTGTGTGCTCTTCACATACTGCCACTGAACCATAGCCTGCTACTCTGCTGACTGCATGTCACATTAGGATATTCTACATATTTAGTTTTTTTTTTTTTTTTCTTTTTTTTTTTTAACATTCTTTATTTTTGTTTTGCATGAAATCACAGTCTGGCGTGCTGCGCCACAGAAGCTGCAGCCAGCCATCCAGTCAATAACATAGAGTGACATGGTATGAGAAATGCAGTACATTTATCCAAAGTGGTATAAGAGAAAAAGAAAAAAGGAAATTAGCAAATTTAATATTGCAGACATGGAAAGTAAACACATTATGTTTTTAGATTCTAGCCGAACTATTCACATTGTGACTCCAGTGTATTTATAGGGTATCACACATATAAAACCTTTTCGTTTAACGAAGATCGTCTATGTTATGCGGCTGCGTATGCTTTTTATTCTTAAACGACTTAATATGGTGTAACTCACGTCAGTAAGGTGTTTATTGTTAAAAAAGATTGTACATTCTGGCACCTTGTCTAAATTTAGTGAGGCATTCAGGGGCCCTTCGCCTGTGTACAGTGCCTTTCCCCAAGACAGTGGTTCGAACCCCCTGAGTGACCTGCAGAGGTAACTGGTTGATACTCCTTTTCTTATTTGGGACAATTACCGAAGTGGGTCCGACAGTTAAGTGTTCGAGTCGAGAAGTAAATGACAGTTCTCTTTAAGAGCCTAAGAGGGTAACGAAAATTATGACCTACTAAAAGGTTCCTTCTGGACACATTGAAACACCACATTGCAGTTGAACTCTAAAGTGTTCTGAGAACATGTTGGGGTTTGCAGTGCTGAATTGCTAAGCTGCCTAGTAGACAACGCTGCCCCATAATTATGAGTGCACAGTGAACTGTACAAGTTGTAAGACCCTGCCTGGTTCGCCATGGAATGGGGTGCCTCCCCTGTCACCTTATGGGGGCCTGTTCCCAGCACTGGCAATTTACTATGCTGTCGAGATAGCTGGTATGTATATTGGTGCAGGTAGTGCAGGTGTGGGCTTAGGATTTGAAAACAGGGAGCAAAATAAAATAAATATACAAAAATTGAGTCATATTCTCTGGGCTATTTCCTATCATATATTCATAGGCTCAAGTCCTAAGAACGTTTCACTTCGTCTAACAACATGTCTAATACTAGGCAAGTAAATATATAGCAGATGAGTTCAATACATAATGATAGATGCCCATTGAATTCTCTTTGTCAGGTTAGCAGGTATTAAGTAACTAAATTCTACACATATATCTCTGCTCCTAGCAACATGTTAAATAATAGGTACTTTAGTTCATAATTAGCTGTTTCTCGCGGTGGTGTGCTGAAGGAATCAGGAGTGGTTCGTAGGATGATTGAAGCACAAGTTGCAGCGTTCCAAACACCCCCAGTCCATATAGTCTGCCGGTCAATAGGTTTACATCTCAGTCTTTGGGGGGAAGATAATTGATTCTGAGGAGTGATTGCATCTGAGGGCTCTGTCTTGTGTAAACTGTGGGGGTGGGTGTCCGGTTCGATAAGCGTGGTGACTCTTCCTGCCAATATAGTAGCACTGCTTCTGAGCGTAGGCTCCGCCCAGCCTGAAGACCAGGCAATCAATAGTTTTGTGCAGTCAGGGACCCCCCAAAATCAGTGCACTGCTCCCAACTCCTTTTGGGGGTCAGCGTTGTGATCCCGGACTGTTAGAACAGCTTTTAAGTACATTGGTTATCCCTGCCAGCTAGGTCGCCTCGCCCTGGGTTTTCAAGACTGTCAGTATCAGTCGCCAGATCCTTGTATATAGACTCTAACCTGGGCGGGGGTGGGACAGGTTTGCCTTTGGGGTTACCCCGTCCGTTGTGGTTTTCTGTGTGTCCGAGATCCCTAGTTGGGTGTCCGGGAGCTTTAATGCCGCTAAGAATGCGGTAGGGTCCTCTCCCGCCGATACGGTGAGCACTTCATCTCCGCGGGTCACCACCAGGGTTCCCGATAGTCCCCATCGGTATCTCACGCCATTTTCTCTCAGATGCCTGGTGACAACCTGCAGCTTGCGTCGTTCCAGTAGAACCGAGAAGGGTAAGTCATCATAAATCTTAAGATGGTGGTTTTCTACTTGGATCGTAGGTTGTCTCCTGGCTTGGGTTATTATCGCCCCTTTGAGTGATACATCCCGGGTGATTGCAATTATGTCCCTGGGGGCATCTACAGGTGCCGTTGGGGCCTTCCGAATCCTGAACGCGGAGACCAGTGAGGGCTCTCCGTTTTCTCCTGTTATGCCCAGTGTTTCTGCCGCTTTATTTGCGTATCGTAGTAAGGCCTCTGGGCCTACCGTTTCTGGTGCACCGCGAATGCGTATGTTTCGTCTGCGGTGTCGCGCCTCCAGGGAGCCCACGGTGCGTGCTAGCCTCTGCACCTGTTGCGAGAGAGCTTCAACTTGGGAGCTTGTGGCTTTGAGCTGCCCGTCCCTAGCTTCCTCTCGGGTTTCCACCTCCTCGATTCTCCTTGTGATGCTTCCCATCTCAGCTTGCACTGCCGCCAGGTCTGCCTTCCAGACCGCACGTAAGTCTAGTAGGAGTTTTTTTATGTCTCCCTTAGTGGAGGGCGAGGTGTCGGAGTCTGAGTCGGCTTTTCGGTGTACACCACTCGTGGTCTGCGGTCCCCCGGATCTCCCTTCCTCGTGGGAGTCCTCCGACTCGCTGGAACCTTGTGGTTCTTCCAGCGCCATCTTGGGTCGGGCCTGTTGTTGCGGCCTGTCGAATGACCATCGGATGTCTGGCAGGTTAGAGCACTCTGCATGCGCCGTTCTTCTATTTTTTCGGCCCATAACTGACCCGGGAGGGTTAGGGTCGCAGTGGGTTAAGTTGTGTGTTCAGTTTTTGCCTTTCGTCGTGGTTTTTAATCGATTTTAGAGTGGTGGAGGACGGAGCTCTCCACCAGCACGTCTGATCAGGTTCACAGCTGGCCACGCCCCCTCTACATATTTAGTTTATGACCAGACCTAGTAGTATAACCTTAACCTGTTAACACTAACGCACTATTTCTATATATGGATAAGCAATCTCTATGTCATAGTTGGCCGTCATTGTAATATAACTACAACCTGCTGTGTGACTAGTTGAGCTAAGCGCAATCTTAGCCTAGCATTTTATATACTAATGCGACACTTATCAGCTTGTTATCTCTGTAATCTCAAAAAAAAAAAAGTGCATTGTCCATCTACTACCCACTGTAACTTATGTTTAGAATTCAACGTATGGACTGCCGTTGGGGTACCATATGTATGCCTGTACCAATCAAAAGCACTGCAAAAATAAAGAATTAAAAAAAAAAAAAATATATATATACAGGGCGATATCCTTAAAACACATTATTGGCAGAGAAAGAGAGACTTATTTGCTAAAGTGTGAATTGTAAATGTAAAAGTGAAAGTAGATTTTACGCCAAAATGAGTGAATTTCAACACAGTTGACCAGCAGAATTTTACCATGATTATGGCTTAAAAGTTTTTAATTCTCTTTCAAATCTCAGCAATTCACAGTTTAGTAAATAAAAATAATTATAATATAAGAATCAGTTTTTAATGGATATGAAAACATTTCTATTTTTTCCAAGTATCATAACAAGACCTAAGGGACATTTATCTACTGAAAGAGATTTCCCCTCTGTCCTTTTCTGTCCCAATGTCCTGCTTTTGTAGGAGTTTAGTATTCTAAATGTATACCAGAGCGTCAGAACAATAATATAGTAATATGTCTTTAAAGGGACACTCCAGACGTCTAAAAAAACTTTATCTTGCTGAAAAGTTTATGTGTTAAGAGCGTGTCTTCTTTTTATCATTTTAGAAATAGTGCAGGTTTCAGTAGAGGTTTTGTATAAATTATAAATTGTACTGGTTACACCACCTGGCTTTTCAAGCAGACAGCCAGTCCTGTTAGTCTCAGGTTTGTTTAGCTTATTGGCACTGAACTCAAGAGGTAGCAATTGCCCAGAGCACCTGCCTTGCAAAGACTTCTCATTGGGAAGTTTGTGATTGGACAGATGCAGAAAGTCTGGGCGGGGTTAGAAGGGGAGGGCTTGCAAAGGCTGCAGACAAGAGATCTTTATCTTTTGCAAGCTGTTTTTATATATACTCCCAAGGAAACAATGCATAATTCACTGGGGCTGCGTCTACTAAACAGATTTGTATTTATTTTGTATTTGGACAGTGGAGTGTCCCTTTAAATTGCAATAAATATGTTTAGAAATCAGTCTAAATAAATAAGATACATTGTTCTTGTTCTAAATTACATTATAGTTGCATAAACTGTTATTAGGAAATGTCGCTCTTTGTCCATTTGAAATGTTCCGGTTATTCTATAGAGATACTAATGTCCAAGATGGAAAGATATATTAATCATATCTTCTGCTACTGTGGCATTTCTTGAGAGGTAAACCAGCCACAACATTTAGTAATTTCATTAATTGATGTAATCAGCTGAAATGCAAAGGTCAGACTTCAACGCAATTGGTTTTCGTCTTCCACCAACACACTGAATTGCCAGACCTCTTCTCTCTGTAATCAGGCCTAATGTATAAAGTACCCAATACACAAACATTATCATTAAGGATATAACAGAAAGAAAATACTTTGGTGGGGAAGGAAGGAGCTTCCCGTGGTGGTAAGGAACTGAAAGTGGGACTCATTCATATACTAAGAGTGAGTCACTTCTGAAGATTTATTAAGCTAAACCGGTAGGAGCGTCGACCGTCAAATGTAATTTCTACTCCAATCTAAATTAAAGAACAGATATGTTTCACAGGCAAAATAGGATCGCATATACACAGAGAAAATTAATTTGCTAAAAAAAAATATATACAAATATAACAGTAGCACAAGGCTCCAGGAATACGAATATCCCACAAAATAAAAAAATAATTTTAAAAGCTCAATACAAACAAATAAAAGAAAATCTAGGATCATGACTATACATCGCTGAAATCACATGGAAAAATAAATAAATAAAAATCAGTTTTCTTCCAAGTTGACAATCTGTAGCCTGGGACTGGCACGTTTGATATCAATGTGTTCTTGGGAGTATCTTTATTCTTGTTAATTTTTTTAGACTAAAGCACACTTGGTACAATATGGAATATTTCTATGTCCGCAATTCTTCTTCAGGACTCTTGGTGCACATTTAAGGACGCTATCGCCCTTTGCTTGTGAATACTAAGAGATTATTTACTGGTAACCACCTTTGCGGTGACACTTTTGTATTAGTGCTGTAGTAGAAGGGATGAAGTTAGATTGCAAAAAACAAAAAGGATTTTAGTCTCTTTACTTCCCCATATATTCTCCTAGGAGGTGCTACAGGGTTTTGAATAAGGTACCCATTTCATTACACTTCCGCATTATTAGTAAACCTTGGGAAAAAGCCAAAACAGTCAAGGTTAGTAAGTATAAACCTTACTAAAGGAATCTCTTAGCCTTAATTTTATGCTGCAGATCGCTTTCTGTCAGGGCTGTCAGATATTTTGGGGCCCTAAATCTGCCTACAAGGCATGTCACTCATTCCACCATCACCATAAGACCTGACAGAGGAGCACACATACATCCTCCCGGGCTCAGTCTGCAGAAGCATGTGATGGCGTGGGGAGGGAGGCCTTAGATTTTTAGATGTATAGCGACATTCTCTCTCTCTCTATAAATTGAATTACATTTTTTTTGTTTTGCCATATGGGGCCAGGACAGGTTTACTGCCTGCACCCTCCTGATGGCGGCCCTCCTTCCCGTCATTGGAAAAGTGAGGTCAAAATTGATGAAGTGAAGACACTAATGCAAATGGTGTGAGTTTATATATCTAAAAGGTTTTACATCATTATTTCTGTTATAAACATGACTGTAAGTGTTAGAGAACATAATCTAAATCAATTTACTAATGAAAATATCGCTACATATATTTTTTTTATAAAATATTTTACCAGGAAGGATACATTGAGATTTCTCTTGTTTTCAAGTATGTCCTGGGCCCACATAGATCTTCAGACCTGCTCCATGTTAAATTAAAAAAATCACAAAAAAATGGATATTCCTTATTACCTATTGATGTCCAGATGGTAAGCCCTGCTTTAAGTCTCAACTTCCCTATACATTATCCTCCCTTTTAGTGGAATCTGATTTGGATCCTAGAATCCCGGGTTAAAGGGAAACTATAGTGCCAGGAAAGTACTACAACTCCCTATAGTGCTCCCCTATGTCAAGGTGGGGTGGGTTGAAAATAGAGAATTCAATGTTATCCTCGCAGAGAGGTGGATCCCACAAACATATGGTCAAAGATGGATTTGAATGCAAATCAGCCCAGAGAAGGAAATGGCAAAACGGTGTGTCTGTGTGTAAGAATTGTATATTAAACATTAACTACAGTATAATCCTTGGACAGATTCATGTCAAGGAGCCTGATGGATCCCTGTCAGATTATAACAAATAAAACGAAAACAAACATTTACATATAATCCAGATCAGAAATCGAAGTCTGTTCCATATGCAATTTTAGAAACTATTATAACATAAATAGTAAAAGGTGTATTATACTTTAATCATTACAGTGTATAAGATGGGATTTAAATCATATATATTTATTTTAATTTTTTTTTTTTTTTTTTTTTTAAACTAGGAACACTTTTTTTCCCCTCAAACAAATTATGTTTAACAATGAAAGCTAAACAATACCACCAGAACAACTTATCAAAATGGGTTATTTGTGCAAGTTTCTGTGATTTATACATTTTATGTGATAAGAATCCATAATATGCCATTTCAGCTTCCTTCCAATAAGGCATGGATAAGAAATGTTGTGAGCGTGCATGTTCTGCTTGTCTGCATATGTGTACGACTGTGTCGATTTATTCCTCAGGGACAGTCTCAGTCTCCAGTAATAATACAAGGGAACCAATGCTTACAAATTTGCAAAAACAAATAAAAATACATGCACTACAGAGCTACAATTTCATTGTACCAATGGATGATGGGAAAAATGGATTTGCAAGAAATGCCCCGTTGTGCCTTTTCAGGAGGTGGGATGTCAGTGTAGCTTAGAATAAATGTGTGCTGTCAGTGATTTGTTTTATAATTTAACATATACGAATGTGACGTTTACTTAAATTTATCAATACATTTTATTTAATAAATAAAAAATATGAATACCATTTCAGCCTAGGGGTAGAATTTTTTAATGTGGGTTCATAGACCCCTAATTCTTAGACATTTGTGAGCCGTCCATTTTAAAGGATGAGATTTCAGCAAATTGAATGAGGTTCTCACAAGGTTCGATGCATCTACCAGGGCACATAGTTGGCCAATGGTGAGAATATTAAACATTATATTAAGAGCCAAATGACATACGCTTCATTTTAATTCAGGTAAGACTTCCATTAATAATGTATGTTGGAGACACCGATTAAAAGGTCTGTAATGTTAATTAAATAGACCATTCCATAAAGTTTGATTAGATTTTGTCCATTAAAAGTAATATATATGGAGCATTAATAAATGCAGTAATTACATAAGTGCTACAATGAATTTGCTTTTCAGATCTGTTCAATATAAGACAGGTCAGACAAACTAGGATTAATTAAGAATTAGTGACAGAGATATGGCTCTGCTATCATTAATGAGGAGTATTAAAAATCGGCTTGCGTTGTTATTGCTAATTTATGTGTATGCTTAGCTATGTATCTTATATTTAGGTTTTGGGAGTGCCAGCAACTGTGCGATACTATCCTTGCCTCACCCTTTATCAATTCAGATAGACCATGTGCTCCCCATTCCCACTATTTTTCTAATTGGAAATTGGACCCACCCGGAGAAGCTTCTGGATAGCCCTCCTGAAATGCGAAATGGTCCCAAGCACAGCCTGCAAACAATTTACTATAACACACACACACACACACAATATATAAAGCTGGGCATAAATACACAGCCTTCATGGACATATGCCTTACTGCTATAATGTAACATATGTAATACCAGGGTCATTCGTATTGTTCAGCAAGAGAGCCTGATGTTTTGTCAGGGCATGTCCTACCCAAAAAAAATAGCTTAAAAACAAAGAAACTAAAACTCCCTTAATTATGATGGGAATATTGCAACCTGTAACAGAGATTAGACTATTGTGTTTAACTGTTACACAATGTGGGGATGTCAAGTTGGGCCAGGACCCCTTTCTGGATCAATCGCATACTGCTCTCAATTTATAGCAGTGATGGCCAAACAGTTGGTTCCTTGATTTTATACATATCTCATGACGTTTTGACAGACTATATCATGCCGATGCATCATGGGAGTTGTAGTTTGACAACATATGTAGCTCTATCTATTGGCCATTCCATGTTGAGTTTGACCATCTCATACCGAAACCTATTGGAACTTTATAGTTATAAATAGAGATAATACAATTGCATTGCTGCTTATTAGTGGTACTCTTCCATGACATGTCACGATTCCCTTTTATTCCAGAAGTTTGGTCCTTAAGGGGTTAGAGCCATCCCAAACCTTAAAGGAACACTATAGGATTAGGAACACAAACATGTTAAAACACAATCTAGTGCCCCTGCCCTCCCTTACCCGCTAGATATAGTAAACATCTTACCTTTACTCCAGTCTGCTGCTGCTGGCTCTGCCCCTGATCTGGTTGCTTGGCTGACATCATCAGAAGTGATGCTCAAAGGAAAGCATTGGATTGGCTGAGACCGTCAATGAGGCAGATCAGGGGCAGAGCCAGCACAAGCCAAACACAGCCCTGGCCAATCAGCATCTCCTTCTAGAGATGCATTGAATTAATGTATCTATATGAGGAAAGTTCAGTGTGTGTATGCAGAGGGTGGAGACACTGAATATCAGTCACACTGTGCAGCACTGCCCCAGGAAGCACCTCTAGCAGCTGAGGAGTGACCAGTGGAGATATCACTAGGTTGTAATGTAAACTCTAAACAGTGTTTACTTAAAAAAAGCCTGAAGGGAATGATTGTACTCACCAGAACACATACAATAATGTCCCTTTAATGCACATCACCATTTTGGACCAAGCATCCCCATCCTGGCTGGTTATCAAAGACTTGCCGTTATTGGTGTAGCTCCTCTATTTGGGTTGATTGACAGCTGCACTTTTTTTTTTTTTTTTTTTACAAATAAAAGTTAAAAGCAGGTTAAGCAGGTGGAATTTATAGGTCACATGAATCATCACGAGTAAAAGGAAGAAAACGTGTTTTGTGTAAAACAATTTAAAAATAGATGCAAACGATACTGGTACACAGCAAGTACTAGATACAATTACCAGCTGTGACGATACTGGATATCACTGCAAGGGAGAAGTACGAAATGATCTAAGAAAAGGCAAGAATAAAGGATCGAGACAATATAAGATCACATTGTACTCGGGTTACAGGAGGTTTGTAAATGAGGTAATACTGGTAGCTGTGATACGTCTAATACTATGGACGAGGAAAACCTGAAAGAAACGCATATGGCCTATTGAAAACATATGAAAGGAGGGGGGATTCCTCAGTTTCTGCCTTGCAGAGGTAATGGATAATAGAAATATTCTAGCCAGTTAAAGGGACACTTTAGTGTTAGAAATACAAACCTATATTCCAAACGCAATTGTTTATTTGTCAGTAGCATCTTTAAAGAGGAGCACTGGGTACCGTTGGCAAATGCATGGCGCACGCCGTGATCTCCCTTTGCAATGCATTGAGTCTCTATGACAAGCCAGCTCAGAACGACACAAAGCATGCACACAGGGCATCGCGGTGTGCCTCGGCACGAGAGTTGGGAAGGAACAGTCCCAGTACTCCTAGCCAGAGAACTACTGGTGAACTACTTAAACACACTACAACAACTTAAACAAAATTAAGTTGTTATACTGTCTACAGTGTTCCTTTGAAGGGAAAACCTCTAATGAAACCCCGAATGAAAACGTGCGTCTATGTTTTCACTGGGGTATATATAAAACAGCTTGCAAAACCTGCAGTTCTCTTGTCTGTCTTTGCAAACCCTCCCCTCTTAACCCCACCCAGACTTTCTATGACTGTCCAATCAAAGACATCCCAATGCAGCTCAATTAGTAGTCTTTGCAAGGCAGGACAAAACTTGACGGTGGTAGCTCCGCCTCTTGTCAAGTTGTGTCAAGCGAAGGGAAAATATGTAAAACAAAGTAGTTGCTACTTTCTTATGATTAATTTTAACGATGTTGGAATTTAACTGAAATTCCAACAGTCAATATGAGAATTTTTTATGAAATACAATTTTTTGTTTTAAAATTTGTGTTGACATCATTATGGATTCATTGAGCGTGTGACCCCATGGGAATATCAAACAATAATTATGACCGTGGTCTTAAAATGTCCACCTTTCTCCTGCTACTTCCCCTTTTTATGTAAGTTGTTAGTTATTCCTAAGTAGAGGTTACACACAAAGAAATTCGGATCTCTTTGATTTTAATAGCCCTTGGGTATGGCACTTCGTTTAACTGGTTCCTATGCAATCTAATTTTAGTAAGTAAAGTATTGTTGTTTCTCAACATATTATGCCTTTGCGGTCATATATAGAAAACACATAAAAGTCAACCTTTCACATATATAGTTACGTTTTTTTTCAAAACAGAAGCAACGTAAAATACCAGACGTGACTTCCAGTTGTGTCTCAGAAAACTCTAAAACCATTTTCTTTTTCTGAATAGCAAATATGGAAACTTTTTATTCTATAAACTGTGTGTCGAAATAAAGGCTAAAATTGATTTTGTTCTTCCTTATAAATCTGGCAAAACAAATATAATTTTAAAAAAGGTACACTATAGTCAACAGAACTACTACAGGAAAACACAAAAATGGATAAGCGCTAAGGACACAATTGACTAGACTTAGGCAGCAAACACAGGGTATAAGGGAAACCCTCAAACCCTAAAAATAGACAGCATAGAATACAAGAAAAGAGGTTGCGCCAAAAGGTGTAAAACGATAAAATGTAAATTTTAAAAAGTCCACATAACCACAGTTCAAATACCGCAATTCCAGCTGTTTATGGATTTTTGGGGAATGTTGGTTCTTGGTTAAGGTGCTTGCAAATATATGTAGGGAGACACAAAGTGGCATAATAGTGCAGACTGTTTTGGCAGGAAAATAGGACTCACAACAGTAGTATATGAGGTAAAACTCACATGTTATGGAGCTTAAATTAGCTCTAAGTAAGATTGCTTGCAGCTGTACAATCCCCACTGATGGATATAACTTATGAAGTGAATATCTCAATGTGCAGGTAGGCATATGTAAGAAAAAGAAGATATCCATTAGTGCTCACTGTAAACATATGTGATGCAGCACAAAAATGTATTACACTCACATTTGATAGAGCGTTAAGTCACTCAAATATAAGCGAATGGGTGGCATAATCCCCACCAGGTATATGTTGGTAAATAGTTGTCCAGATCTGAAGTAAGGTGTGCCAAGAACAAATACAATTTAAAATTGCATACAAAGTGTAATAAATGATCACAATAAAGGGAATTAAAACCAAATATACTTTAATGCTAAAAAGAATAAAACATAAATGGTACAATATTACACAACGCATTTCACCAATAAAGGCTTTTTGAAAGCCTTTAAAGGAACACTATAGTCACCAGCACAACTACAGCTTACTGCATTTGTTCTGGTGAGTATAATCATTCCTGCAGACACTGAACTTTCCTCATAGAGATGTATTGATTCAACTAATCTCTATGAGGAGATGTTGATTGGGCTGTGTTTGACTTGTGTTGGCTCTGCGCGCTGATCTTCCTCCTTAACAGTCTCAGCCAATCCTATGGGGAAGCATTGTGATTGGCTCAGACCACCACTTCTGATGATGTCAGCATGCAGAAGCAGCAGCTGCAAACTTGAATTCAAGTAAAAATATACTAATTTTAGGGAGCAAAAGGGAGCTAGAGGGTGTTTCTGACCCGGTAGTGTTCCTTTAAGGTGGTAGATCGTGGTAATATAGCCTGTCCCTGAAGGCAGAGCAGTGTAAACACTACATATGCAGTGTTTAACATTAAAGCCCAGTATTACCTCTAGAGGGTGTTACTCAGAGAGACGCAAGAGAGTGAATGCCTAAATTCGGTCCTGGAGATGCTGAATGCTTCCCACAGAGATGCATAAACTCAATGTGTCACTAGGAGGAGCTGCCGATTGGCACAGAGTGGAGATTTGTCATGCATGCGCACTAGACTCCCAATGCTTCCCTATAAATCTCAGATGTCACTAGGAGGAGCTGCCGATTGGCACAGAGTGGAGATTTTTTTCATGCATGCGCACTAGACTCCCAATGCTTCCCTATAAATCTCAGATACAGATGCAGTGTGGCTGCAAAGAGACTGTCTTGCTGAGGGAAATAAGGCGAGTTAAACTTCTTTTTAGAATGCTGATGAGTTGTTTGTGTGTGTTGGAGGGTTAATACTCACAGGCAGGGAGGTTAGATGATTAAGTGTTTCCATTGTATTTCAGTTATAGCTAATTTTAGATTTTTCATCAGAAAAGTAGTAGGGAGATGCCAACAATCGGGAGCCTTTACATTTTATCCCATACCCCCGTATCCAGCACGAGATTAAGGGACTAGGCTTATAGTTGCCAAGACTTTTACAAGAGCTCTCAGCAGATAGATTAGGCGCAGGGTACTCTGTGTATCATAACAACTTTGCATTCATACAATGTTGGTATGGTGCAGTGCATAGACTCACCATTTAACTATTACAATGTGCTTGGATTTTCCCTTGGGAAACAAAACTTCAGATACAATGCATAAATAGTGCATATATAAATAAATCACAAGGTATAAAATCATTATCACGTGAACAAATTAATGATGCATCAAAAAATAATTTATTTTTTTTGTAAGAGAATGAAGATACATTTTATTCCATATAAAGTTCCGATATTTAACTAAACAAGTTATCGTTCAGAACAGAGAAAGATCAACTTAGGAATTCCTAGTTTAAATAAAAAAAATACAGGGGGAAGGGGACCCCACCTCCCGAGAAAAAACTAAACCAAAAATGCCACCCACACAAAACCACGAAAGCCAGGCTCTGCAATGTACTGTTGCTATATGAAAGGGTATTTCCTTTAATGGCTACTTTGCATGCTTTTAGCATTTCAGCCGTATCACATCCCTTTGAAAATGAATATGCACCGGAGAGAAGACATTAATTGTTCCACTCGTTAGATGAGGGTGTGCTGCTTCAGCCCTTTAAATTCTCCATCTTTGCAATCTTATTATAACACTGAAATTTCTTACATTCCAAACATTTTAGGACATCGTAAACTATAGCAGCAGCTTTAATGGTACAGGATATTGTGTGTCATCTAAAAGGAAATAAAAATGTTTTACTTTCACGCGAGTTATTAGTTGTACGAGAGCTTCATCATCACTCAATTCCAGCAGCCCTTGAAACTCCTCCAACAGCCGAAATATACGATATTACCCTCATACGACTTACTGCTTTTTCTCCCAGCTTCCCACATATCTCCATAAAAAGACTCCGCAATGTATCCGAAGCTGCCTTTTGTGCTTTATTATACGGTTACAGGTCTATGCTTCCTTTGCTTTTAAACTTCTTAGCGGACCGCTCGCTTGATCTCATCTGTAGCTTGCTTCCGTAGATGTACGAGATAAATCCGTCAATTTCCATGCTAAAGACGCAGTTTAACTTGGGAACGACTGTTACGAAAAAGCAGAAAAAAAAAAAAAAAGTACCCCATAAATTAGATGGAAGGTTTCCTATTGGGAAAGGCATTGGACAAAGTCTTCAAATTGCATTGATAAATTCTCATTAAGAGGCCAAATATTCTCAAGGTAACTACAAATTAATAGTTCCCTTATGCAGCAGGTATTACAGATCCTGTCCTGTTCGGACTGGTTATATCTTCATATAGGTATCTAAAACAGTTCTACTACAAGAACAGATCTTTGCAACAATCAGTTTGAAATAATATTCTGAATAGATATTTTAATCTAAATGTAGGATAAATAGGAAGACCGGGATAAAATTTATGTAATCACTTAACTGCAATACTATAAAATCATCTTCCCTCCTTTTAGAACGTTTGGACCCCTTGGTGGGAGTATGCTTTTTCTGAATAATTTTGGGTTTAGAACCTATTTTCTAGCTGGTTCATTGTGGTGGTAACCTTACCCTTTGTATCCTCCCTACTTCCTTTTTTCATCCCATATTAAACTTTAAAAATTGTAAGAGTAGATTGTTCCATTTCTCTCATAAAACACACATGGTTTGTTTTGGGCTTATCTCTTCAAATAAGGTGAAAAAAAATAAAATAAAAAGTTGTGACCGTTTTTTTTTTGTTTTTTTAACATGTGTTATGGTCAATTTGGATTTGCGTCACAATATTTTGAAAGGATGCCACAGATTAACTATAAAGTAAATAAAATAAAAAATGTTTTATGAGAGCTTATCAGAATTTGATATTTCCACAGTTGAACCGATTAGCTCAATGCAATCCACTGTATAGGGAAGACAGAATGTTGTGTTTGCTAATGTACACTAAGTATATATGAAAACAAGATTTTGCTGAGACCAAATAAATCTTCCCATAGAGCAGACAGAAAATAACTGTTGTCCATCACCTATACAAGAAGGAATCTAATGGCAAGGCCGACTAAAATGTGTGCCTGCCGAGATACACATGTATATGTCCGTCTGAAAAATCACAAATACACTCTTTAAAAGATTTCTAAGTATAAAGCAAACATCTAAAACCTACATTAATCATACAAAAAAAAATATAAAGCATATACTTCTTATAAGTAATTTACTATTTAATTTGCAAACAGTGAACACTTCTCTTCCCCCCCCCCCCTCCCCGAAGCTTGAAATCTGACATCCAATTACCAATTATTTCACTAAGATGGGGTAAGTCATTTTATAAACAAGATTCCCCACCTGTTATATCTCATAGCTAAACCACACTATACAAAACTTTCATTATGGGTAATCAAGACACACATTACAAGTAAACGTTACGACGGATGCACCTTTTAATTTATCTTCTTTGGTGATTATTTTGAAAACATGTTTCGTTTCCTGTAAGATTATTCCTGTTATACCCACATACGACGGACATTTGGATTTTGATACTGCAGAAATAAAACAAACAAAAATACAGCGGTCACAATATAGTTGTAGTGCAGATCACCATGCTTTTTAGTGCATTAAAAGATGTGAGATATATATATATATATATATACGTATACACACACCCACAAACACACATATACAAATCATATGGCCTACTTACAGGTTTTAGAGAATTATAGAAACAATAGATAAAAACACAAGTTTGGAGTTTCTGAGTGTCAGTATCATAACAGAGTGTATGCAGTGTCATTTCATCATTGTTTATAGTGTTTTGTCATTACATTTTCAGGAAGCAGTGAAAATGATGGCTACGAAGATGTCTCACTAACCTTAGGGATGTCCTACCTCTAGTGATGACATTAACAATAGTGCCAATATTAATGCCGCTACATTCCTGTCTCTCGAACAGTCTCCTTTACCCACTTCAACGTGTAATGAGAGGGGTCTATGACTGCATAGAATCTGTGCGAGCGTCTGTGTACAGGGGCTGGGGGGCTCTATATGCTTTTGTGTTCCCCTCTCACAATGCTCTGATTTTTCTAAAAGAGCTGGATATGCAAGGGAGCATTGACAGTGATCTGCTCCCACAAGAGATGCAGACCACAAGCTCCCACATGTCAATGACAGTGGCAAGAAGTGGGGCAGGTAGATAAAAAAGCTAGTAGAGCTGCAGAGTGCCATGTTTGGACATACCATCTAGGTAAATGAATTTGTCTTATGGTAGCATTGGCCCTGGTTACATAGAGGCTGATATTACTTGTCTATATAAATAAACTCATTTAAAGGAACCAAGTCGTTGTAACTGTTGGTTGCTAGATCAACACATTTGACCGGATGGAGTCTGGTGAAGAAAAGGAAAGAAATTAGATGGAGCCAGGTCCAATCTTCTTCTGTAAGACAGCAACTAGCGAACTCTACCCAGATTTTAATCTGTACTTTCAACCAGTGATGGACCATGAGAATCTGAGCAACATCAGTTACAGGTTAGATGTATATTAAAATCAGTGCAGTGTACAAACCCATTACTAGAGCTCCATGAAGATCAGCCTTCAGTATTCTGCTCTGGATCATCTGCGGCTGCCTAGAACGTAAATAAAACAAAATTCTAAACATCTAGGCTCTCACTCAATGGATGGGCCCAGCAGCAAATCCGTGATCAGACACAGCAATATAGTACTGAGAATGGAACATATGCATATTTATGGTACCTTGTAGTATAGAACGCTTTGCCTGACAAGACTTCATCACTCCCCCACCCAACGTTTATTCTCAGTGCCAGGAGTCTAAAAACACATTGCAATAACCCAGACGCCGAAAAGGAAAAAATAAAAGTAAAACAATGTAAAGTCAAGCTCACCTATCAAGTTTCGTCAAGGTTGTAGTTTGTAGCAGTAAAACTCAAGACATAGAAAGAAAAATTTTAAATTTGAAGGAACAGCAGGGTCTCTGACCACAGGCACGTGACAGGATCAAGGTAAGCTGTCAAACCATTCTTAAAGGGTTTTTTAAAGCAGTTTGACCACTGTTCTGAAGTGGTCATAGTGCTTGAAGTCTGTATGGACACCTTTCAGTATGAAGTTGATGTACCAAGTATGTGCATATTCCCAGCACAGATGCTCATTTAGTGGCTGAGAGCACTCAGCTGACGCTCTTAGCCAATAAACTAGCGGCAGTATCGGCACTCCGCTTCCGGGCCCTGCAGAACCCAGATGCGCGCCACCAATCTCAGAGGAGGCTCAGCGTCCACCAAGACCCAGGCAAGAAGAAAACATTGCAGAACGGTATGTCCCATGACTGGGGAAATGTCACCTGGGTACTCCACCATCATAACTTCTATAGTGACCTGTAGCTGTTTGGATGCTGGAGTAACCCTTTAAACAGTTTACAAATTACTCTGAGTTGCTGCCAGGTGCCTTCTGGCACTATAACCACTGCATTGGACTGCACTGGTTATGGTGCTTAGAATGTTCCTTTAACATAAGCTGTTAAAACTTGAAAACATTTTGCATCTGAAACAGTTAGCAATTTTGATTTCTGTTTTTTGTAATTTTTATAATTTAAATTTAATTTAAATGAGATACTCACGCATCTGCTCGGAATCCGTTACACAATTCCCTCATATACTGTTTCCACAGGTCATGCAGAGGGAGAAACAGGTTGTACCTGCCAATAAGAGAAATACAGGTTAGGATAAAATAAAAATAAATAAATAAATAAAATGGTCCAATGTTGAACACGTTCCAATTGAGCTCACTTTTGATGTTCTGGTTTAATTTCAAAAATTCTCATCTCTCTTTTTTCCTTTGCATTTAAACCTTTGGATTTGCAATGTTTCCTTTTCTTCTTTTTGTAACTGTACTCTAAAACGACTGCCTTCCGCTCCAAGTTCTCCTGCAGGGAATTCTTCTTCAGGTTGGGCATGCTGTGCTTCAGAAACGCATTCACAAAAGCGTCAGCCCTTTTCATGGACGGAAGCTAAAAAAAATAAAAAAAAATTAAGAGCTTTAATTTGAATGTTCGGTAGAGCACAGAGCCAGTAAATAATCAGAAGTATAGGTTAAGGATAGAAGGCTGACACACATTACTACAAAACAGGCACATTCCATTGGTTTGTAATCGATGCCGGGAGCTGCCGAAGTTGAGCTGTCTGTGTTTTATTGTACTGTAACTCATTAAACACTTTCTAACTACGAGTTCAATGGTAACCCAATAGCTTTTCATTACAGACAGTCATGTTTACCTCATCACTTCTATATATGAAAATATTAAGGACCACAAGTTTGTTTTCGTGGCACTATAGTGGTCCTTTAATATTTTCATAGTGTTAATAGGTCCATCCCACCCTCATGGCCCCCCTCCTGCCGGGACTGAAGTGGGAGGAAGGGGTTAAAATCTTACCTTTCTCCAGCGCTGGGGACTCTCCTCCTCCTTCCGATGTCAATCGACTGAATGCGCATGCGCAGCAAGAGCCACGTGTGCGCATTCAGTCAGTCCACAGGAAAGCATTTCTCAATGCTGGCGTCTTCTCACAGCGCTTTTCACTGTGGCGTCTTCTCACAGTGAAAAGCGCGGAAGCGCCTCTAGCGGCTGTAAATGAGACAGCCACTAGAGGCTGGATTAACCCTAATGTAAACATAGCAGTTTCTCTGAAACTGCTATGTTTACAGCAGGCAGGGTTAACCCTAGATAGACCTGGCACCCAGACCACTTCATTAAGCTGAAGTGGTCCGGTGCCTATAGTGTTTTTTTTAAGTTACAGCATCTTCATGCAAAAGCAGAGGGATGATGACCGAATACGTTTCACACTCTCAGACCTGCTTTCGCTACAGATCCCCTTAATTCCATTATTGTTTTTCAATAAAGCAGACTTTATATCAGGGCTTGACAAATTTGCTTGGAATCTAGGAGCCATCTAGAAAAGTTAGGAGCCTGAGAAATCAACACCAAAAATACAATTCTTAAAGGGACACTATAGTCACCAGAACCACTACAGCTTAATGCAGTTGTTATGAAGTCTATATCCTGTCCCTGAACGCTTTTCAATGTAAACACTGACTTTTCAGACAAAAGGCAGTGTTTACATTGCTGCCTGGTAACACCTCTAACAACAGTCACTCAGACGGCTTCTAGAGGTGCTTCCTGGGTCAGTGCTTCACAATGTGCAGCACCTACATTAATGGTCCCTATAGAGATGCATCGATTCAATGCACCTCTATGAGAAAATAAACGGGCATGGTGGCATTTTGCCGTGCAATAGTCTTCCAATGCTTTCCTATGTGGAAGCATTGGATTAGCTGAGATCATCAAAAAAGAAGGAAAAAAAAATAAAAAAAGGTGAGTAAAAACACCTTTGCCATGTGATTGGAGGGTAGACACACTCACAGACATACAGACCAACTCACTCACAAGTAATTACCCAATTTAAATCCACCCAGCATCCTTACTTCTGGAGAGCTGGAGTGGATAGACTTTCCCTGGGGTCCAGTGGGGCTGCTGTCATCTCCCTCTCGCGCACTGTTTAGTGAGACGGGATGACCTCATAACCCGGCTCCCGGCGTCACTGCAAGACGCGCGAGGGAGCAGAGCAGGGAGATTACAGCTCCCTCACCGCGGCATTAAGTCATCCATCTGCCCGCCTCCCTCTGCTCAACGTTACCCGGCTGCCCCCTCTGTCAGCCGCCTGCCTCCCTCTCACAGCTCTCCATGGGCTAGCCGCCCCCCTCCCTCAGCAATACATGAGCCGGCCTCCCTCCCTTACCTCTCAAAGAGCTGGCCAGCCGCCTCCCTCAGTGATTCGACTGTGCGCCTCTGCTCTCAGGCAGCCGGTGACCTTGGGGGCTGAACAGGCTCACATATTCCAGGCGCCAGGACAAATTTCCTGGTCACCATGGCGACCTGGGGTTTGACAAGCCCTGCTTTATATGAATACAAGAACACTGTGCACAGAAGTGGAATTCTCTCATTTGGTCACATCGAGTCACAATGAGGCCGTATATGCTGCAGTCTCCCGACTTCGGTCTGCTAAGTGAGCCATTGAGTAATTAGGGCTCTAGAAGAGAACTGCCAGTCGTGATTTATACTACTTGCCTCTGGACTGACTCTTGTTGATATCCGTGGTTATAATGCATTTACCTAGGCAGGTTTACTTTAAAATGATCTAGAGCAAAGTCTGGTGGATAACGTACCCAGGGTTATATCAAGACCTTGCTCCATAAACACCCTGCCAATCCAAGGGTGTTTTTTTTTTTTTTTTTAAATGGGAAAAAAGCAACAAGCTTGCAAGAAATACTACTATCTCGTCTAGTTCTTACACAGCTCAACTCACCTCTACTCCAAGATCCTTGGCCTCATTAGGAGGCAACCTCTTGTAGATTAAATCTGAGGGAAAGAAAAAAAAACATTTTTTTTTTAATAAACACACTTTACAAAAGAAAAAAAGTGCACGTTGAGTTTTTCAAGATTAAGTATCTATAGACATCGTCTGAGCTCCATCAGCCAAATCAGGCCCACTCTAGCAGGAGAAGCTGGATTGCGCTGTAGAGTAATGCGAATCAATGCGGGATTACGCTTACTGGCTGACCGTGCACAGCCGATGCCATTAGCCAATAACTCGTCTCAACAAAAACATACGGTTTCTCCAGCTAGGGAAGAAAATATGCAGCTCAGGTACCTGTTGGGACAGAGTGTTCCTTTAAGCAGTTAATTGCCATTAATAAAAAAAATAAAAATAATAAATATCAATAATTAGGATCCAAATCAGTATAGAATACATAGGATAAGAGAACCAAGTCTATCAAGTTGGACCATCCACACGTCAGCTTTTGCAGTTCATCCAAAAAGAAAAAAACCCGCTCACCACAGTTTAAAGCCATTTCCAACAAATATTACACAAATTCATCTTGACCTTTTCTACATGTCTCAACTAAATCGGATTAAAAAAAAAGAAAAAGAAAAAGAAAAGAAAACTGAACACTTTAAGCAAATGATTTCACATCCTTGTAAATAATTCCCTGTCCCTCCGCAACTTACAATGTCAGATCGGGAAACAAAACAAAAAACCTTTCTGTACTTTGTCTGTTACACATTGTACATCAGCGGTTTTCTTTAAGGTGAGAAATTGCTGCAGCAAAAATCAGCCTGAATGTATTCATTTTAATAGTGTATTGGATAATAAACGACTCTAAATAAGTTGTTAGCGGATGTCATAGTATAACTTCACTTTTCCAGTAACAATTCAGAACTGGTCTCTATTAATACCAGGTTGGCTCCTTGTACAAGTGTGTGTGTGTTTCTGTTAGCGAGTGTGTGTGTGTGTTTCTGTTAGCGAGTGTGTGTGTGTGTTTCTGTTAGCGAGTGTGTGTGTGTGTTTCTGTTAGCGAGTGTGTGTGTGTGTGTTTCTGTTAGCGAGTGTGTGTGTGTGTTTCTGTTAGCGAGTGTGTGTGTGTTTCTGTTAGCGAGAGTGTGTGTGTGTTTCTGTTAGCGAGTGTGTGTGTGTGTTTCTGTTAGCGAGTGTGTGTGTGTTTCTGTTAGCGAGTGTGTGTGTGTTTCTGTTAGCGAGTGTGTGTGTTTCTGTTAGCGAGTGTGTGTGTGTTTCTGTTAGCGAGTGTGTGTGTGTTTCTGTTAGCGAGTGTGTGTGTTTCTGTTAGCGAGTGTGTGTGTGTTTCTGTTAGCGAGTGTGTGTTTCTGTTAGCGAGTGTATGCGTATCTGTCAGTGAATGTGTGTGTGTGTGTGTGTGTATTTAGAATGCGGGGCGGGGGGAAAGGTTGGGTGGGGGTGGCGCGGGGGGGGGGGGGGGGGCTTGGGCGCCTGAGTTTTGTCCTGCCTAGGGCAGCACAAAACCAGGATACACCACTGGATATGGTAACATGCATTCTGGGAATTGTAGTTGATCAATATCTGTTGTATAGCCACATATAAAAAGGTATCGGAAGGTTTATGCAAAGAGAAACTTACGGTTACACTACAGTTTTGAGCCCACGATAAATTGAATACATTTAACTGATAAAATCTACCCTTCTGACACTTTATAAAAATGTTTAATGGTGTTACGGTTCAGATGCATCAATCTCCATTTAATATACATGGTTACATATGTACAATTTCTTACAGAATATTTATAGAGATATGAGCTGTTTATGGCAATTTATTTTTACTGTGAGCCTCCAAATTTATAGAACATATTAGCTTTTTTTTTATTGCTTGTTATAGTGAATAATATGCACAGATTTTTTTTATTGTAAAGCCAAGTGATGCTGAACATTTTCTACTGTATTTTCAACTATTTTAAGTTATGTTTATTTGATTTTGCCATCCGGTTTCCTGGGCATTTAGCATTCCTGCTACTACTAAACATTGCTTGTCTTTTATTTTCTGTTACTATTCCCCCCCCCCCCCCCTCTTTAGCATGAATCAGTAAATATTGTATTACACAACACAAAACAGTTTAGTTTGCAGTTATATATTTCGAAACATAAAACCAGTTTGATGCACTGGTATATACTAAAGTAGCCTTTGCTATAGTATGAGCCCTGCTTAAAGGGACACTAAGCATCAAAGCAACTTGAAGCTTAAAGTGATCCTATAAGGTTAAAAGGTCCCGCCCTCCCACTGGACACTTACCTTAAGCCAGCGTCGGGCTCCCATAGGAAAGCATTACTCAATGTTTTCCTATGGAAATCTTTTTTATTTGACGCTGGACTCCGTGAGGTCGTCTAGCGTCATTTCAGTGCGATTTACTCACTGAGAATCGCAGAAGCGGCCTCTAGTGGCTGTCAGGGCGACAGCCACTAGAGGCTGGATTATTCCTGCAATGTAAACATAGTAGTTTCTCTGAAACTGCTGTATTTTCAGCTGCAGCGTTAAAACTAGGGGGATCTGGCACCCAGACCACTTCATTGAGCTGAAGTGGTCTGGGTGCTTATAGTGGTCTTTTAATGAAGTAGTTTGAGTGCATAGATCGGGGGGGGGGGGGGGGAGCCTGTGGTCTTTCTGCTTCATTACCTGCCCTTTATGCATTAAATCACTTTGTTTAGGGAGCCCTAGGCACGCCTATCTGGCTGTGACACATCGACTCCATAAAAGAAAAAAAAAAAAAGAAAAACAATTGATTAATATTTACAGCACACAGTGTTTAATTTAGAAACGTCTATCTCTTGCTCTGTTGATTTAACGTGAAGCACAAACATGAGGCTGTTGCAAGCTATAGCAGGAAATAAACACAGCATGAGATGAGAACTTCAAATTCTATGCAATAAGGGAATTAAAAATCTTGTAACTCTCTTTCAGGAAGTAAATTGTAAGTCTAAGCCGGAGAGCTGTGGCTAGGGCTGAATAATGTACGTGATTTAAAAGGGAGCCTCCAGAGACAATAAAATCTTTATTGGAATAAAGTTGTTACGATGTGAGAAGCTCCCAGGCGCCGGCATACCTTCAGGGGTCAAACTGCTTAACAGTGTCTTCAGTCAGGAGACTGTCAGCTCTGACACTACACTTTTTTCACACCGTTCTGTGAATGGAAAGCTACGGATAAGCTGAGAGCATCAGCTGAGACTCTAAACCTATCAGGGGCGCCCCGTCCGATAGCTCCTGATTGAATCAAATGGAAGTGGTGGGGCAGAGTTTGGGGGTTAAACGGTTTCTTAACATTTTAAGCGCTGAAGTTAAGCCAGTGCCTTGGACCTGCTCACAACACAACTACTCCATTCCAATTAAGTTGTTATGGTGCCCAGAGTGTACCTTTAAAGGACCACTATAGTGTCAGGAAAACATACTCGTTTTCCTGGCACTATAGTGCCCTGAGGGTGCCCACACCCGCCGAGCTGGATGCAAAGGAAGGGGTTAAACACTCACCTTTCTCCAGCGCCAGGCTCCCTCGGTGCTGGAGAATCTCCTCCCTCTTCTTCCGTCATCGGCTGAATGCGAATGCGCGGCAAGAGCCGCGCGCGCATTCAGCCAGTCTCATAGGAAAGCACCTCTAGCGGCTGTCAATGAGACAGCCACTAGAGGCTGGATTAACCCTAAAGTAAACATAGCAGTTTCTCTGAAACAGCTATGTTTACAGCAGAAAGGGTTAATCCTAGGTGGACCTGGCACCCAGACCACTTAATTAAGCTGAAGTGGTCTGGGGGCCTATAGTGGTCCTTTAACTCCTAAATGGCAGATAATTGAGCAATTAGACTGCAGGGTCATGAGCGATACACTAAGACTGCTTTGTTAAACCTAAGTGGTTTTGGTTATTAAAGTGACACTATAGACACCAAGACCACTTTGTCTCATTGAAGTGGTCTGGGTGCACTGTTCCCTTAACCCTGCAGTTTTGTGTATAGGTTCCCTTAAGCAGTTTTGTGTATAGGTTATGCCTCTGAAGTATCCCATCACTATAGTGTTCTTTTAAAGCAGGCTTCCCCAAAATCCGGCCCTCCAGATGTTGCTGAACTACAACTCCCATGATTGTATGAATGAAAGATAGGCTGAGAATCATGGGAGTTGTAGTTCAGCAACATCTGAGGGGGCCAGTTTGATGTGTACTTTTTGGGGCGGGCCTAACCTTCATGGCTGCCAGACGTTTAAGTGAGCTCCTCACATAAGAAGTGTGAAACACGACATTAGAGCGAGGTGATATCCCCAAACACTGCCCAAAAGGCCTAAGCACCTACAACTAGCAACTGGGGAATGCTTTGCAGTGACTTCTTCATAACCCGAGGCCGGTTTAAGCTTTTGAGGCCTACTCACCCAGCAGGCCCCACGGAGTGGAGAGCTGGCCGGTCTCCCAGCCTGGGACTGCACGTGGGATACAGCTACCCAGTTTACACCCCCCCCCTCTGGACCGGTGTGGGATATCCGGTTCCCACTGGAGGACAAGCTAACGAACACCCGCAAGCACCATAGAGAATACACGCACAGTGGCAGCAAAACCTTGTAGCAATGTCAAAATGGCCGGCGCACAGACAGAGCTCACAGTACTAGATTAGGAGGTCAAGTTCCTAGCCACCTTTGACAGGATCTGCACAGAATTCTGGGCACGGGTCGAAACCTGCACGGAACCTCCGCAACTCCATAAACAAGCTGATGTACAGACTCTAGCCGCGGCAAGCCCGACCGCTTGCCCCACTTCCAAGTCACAGCTCGGGCTGGCACAAAATGCCCACCCACAGACACTCCTCACTGCACAGATTGGTGTCACTGGTGCACTCATCCGTCTTCCGAGCTCGTTTGGAGAAAATATCTCCTCCGCCGTCCATACAACCAGGGGGATAACCGGAATCTGGAGAACCCCTGGGCCCACGATCCTGAAGATGGGATCAATGAAGACAAGGCAAGAGCCCCTGCTAAAGCCTTGGGCCGTAGACGAGTGACATTCAGGACACACAGACCCATGAGATGATCACTCCACACTGTCTATGCAACTGGGAGATGCTTGGGAGTGGATGGTGCCCTGGACTCAGAGGACATCTCAGAGGAGCAAAGTGGACTTGCATCGGTAAATGGTGCGAGTAGGTAGCCCTCCCATATTTGGTCTAGAGGGGGACTCTTTGGGGTGGCCAGCCAGCAACATCGGCTAACTCACTGATTCTACCTACCTGCTGCCCCCACGCTAATACCAGTACGAATGCACCTGCCTACTACTCTACCTACCCACTTGGACTCACGCCAGCCTAGCCGCTCAGGGGGATCGGCTGTTCCGGCCTTACACCTGGACTCCCACCAGGCGTTTGTCTTTGTCTTAGTTGTTCTTGTTAGATGCCCGGTGGATATTAGCTCTCTCTCGTATGCCCTTACAGCCACCACCAGTTTAAAGCTAATTTAAAGAGTTGGTAGCTTCAGTGGATACTATTTTAGGCTACACAAGCGACTCTTACCCCACGACAGCTACTCTCAAAGCCTACTGTAGCTTATAATTCATAACGTTTACTAGTGAGCTACACTTAACCTGTTTAGAGTACTGCTAGATAGCCTAGATACCTTAGTTTGCGTAACATAAACCGGTCACAAATCTGCAAGTACCTAGCATGTATTAATCTTGTTCAAAACAAACAGTATACAATATTTATTTAGCTAGTATTTATAATTTAAAAATGAGGTATTACCAAACAACTGTGAAATACCAGGTCATATATGTGCCCAACGCTATGAATACTTTTCCTTTCTGTACCGTTATATTTTTGCCTCTTTCCTCTAAGTAGAATATGTATACTAAGCCATATCAAAGAAATATTTTTAGTTTGAAAGTATTTTATCAGGAAGAATTGCAGGGTCTTTCTATTTAATAATCGTCAAAATGCAGCCAAATGGAGCTTGGCTGTGCAATATAGTATGTTTCCATACCTCCCAACATCCTGGGCTGCAGAGTCAGGACGGAGAGAGCGGGTCCCTGAGGTGGTGTCACCCGTGACACCAAAAAACTAAATTGGGACAGAATCCCAAAATTGGTACAGTTGGGTGTCTTGAGTTTCAGCTAAAAGTTTTCCATGTCAGCTAGTCACAACGTGCTAATTTGGTTACTTCAGATGTATTTCCATTCAGCATATCAATTTGCTAATTACCAATTATTTCAACCAAATTTTCTGAATTGGCTTCATCCAATACCCCTGACAGAGCACGAGATTACTTCCATAAATTACTAGAGTTGTATCAAACCCTGTAACAATATCTCAAACCTAAACACCCCTCAACCCTGTTCTTATCATAATTTTTTTTTTTTTAAATTTGGTTACAGTTAAAAGGGCACTTAAGGTTTCTAAAGTCTTCCTTGTCCACATTTATAAAAACAAAAAGCAGATTTCAAGAGAAATTTGCACATTTATGGATTAATTATGGAACAGCCAGGAGGGCTTCCTGATTCATTCTGCACAATCTCTCCAGCAAAAGTGAAATGAAGCATTCTGTTGGGTGATCTCCACATTTGTTCAAACACTGACAGTCCCCATTTAAAGGAGTACTCCCTTCCGTGTGCTGTGGAGTGCCCGGACACTGCCCATTGTGAGTAGTCAAACCGTTTTGAACTCCCTGCCCCCACTACAGGTTTTGTGCATGAGCCAAGAGCTCAGCCCTGACACTCTCAGCCAATAGGCTAGCCCTAAATTGCAATCCTGAGCTCAGGTAAGCCAACATAAGGAGTTTCTGTCTCTTCAATTGGAGAAAGGGTGCAATTCCTAGCAGCCTAGGAGGCGGGCCGGGGTGGTGGTGGAGCCAAACGCTACTCTGGCCAGTCAGCATCTCCTCATGGAAATGCATTGAATCTATGCATCTCTAGGAGGAAAGTTCAGTATCTGCATGCAGAGTGTGGAGACACTGAATGTCAGTCACATTTTGCAGCACTGCCCCAGGAAGCACCTCTAGCAGCCATCTGAGGAGTGGCCAGTGGAGGTATCCCTAGGCTGCAATGTAAACATTGCCTTTTCTCTTAAAACAGTGTTTACTGCAAAAAGCCTGAAGAGACTGATTCTACTCACCAGAACAAAATAAATTAAGCTGTAGTTGTTTTGGTGACTGTAGTGTCTATTTAAGTTCAGAAACACCTCCAGGGGTGGGGCCTGACAGCCAAGATGGCCAGGCGTGTCTCACACTAGCTCTTGCTGATCTGATCTAAACTCTTTGTTTCTGTGCACACAAACCTGCATTTCAAACACAAAACCCTTTTCATAGGTGCTTAGAACTGGCAGCAGATCAACAGAGCTACTTAGATCGCCCGGCTCATGCCTGTACCGCATCTGTAGCATGCCTTGCCTTGCGGCCTTCTGAAGTGGCTGTCCTGAAAGCCGAGAGAAGCGGCCAATCTCCTGGCCCAGGGACAGCACCAAATTTCAGCTCGTGGTGGCCCCGTTACCCCCCTCCCGTTGGGTTGGCGGGGGATATCCCGGTCCCCACTGGGGCAGCTTAAACCACCACTGACCTCGAGCAAAACACTGCGGAGTTGACCGCGTGGGGGAGTCAAGATGGCCGCTGCACGTCTGCACCCTCACGTTACAACAAGCTCTGGAGATCAGGAGTGGAGATAGTAGTCCAAGGCAAAGTTTGACGCGCTCTGCTCAAAATTTTGGCACCGCCTGCACAGCAACCCCCCAACTTTTGTGGCACCAACAGTTACTGAAGCGACTCCTCGCTCTCGCACCGGGTTGGAGACTCCTTTGATACTTACCCCTCCAGGCACTTCACCAACGCCCACAGCTGCACCAGCTTCCCGTCATTCTTCTGGGCCGGGGGCCCGCCTGGAAAGTCAGCCAGGCTGCTGGTTATATACCCTAAGGGGCAACCGAGCTAAGAGGACCTGGCGGGCACAAGATTCAGCCTCTCACAGAAGGTGGATCTATGGACACGGGGCACTGGACCCTTTTCAAGCCCGGATGGCCTACTCCACTTTCTGAAGCATGGCAAATTGCAGAATATACACAGCACTTGGGCGGAGGGGGAGTATGACAGTCCTGAAGAAGACCAGTACTTTCAAGCCTGGACTATCAGTGGCATAGGGTGATATGCTATTAGGGCATCCAGGGCGGCATCGTAACACGCTCCTGTTTCCAGTACTCAGAGCGGTTCCTCACACGTTTGCCTTCTGTTTTATTTGTAACATGTAACCTCACGTTTCTTTTCTAGCCTGTCCAGTGGTCTTATTAATCCCTTTCATTGCCAGCACGTACAGCCTGTAGTTTTGAGCACTCATTCGTTCTCTGGCATGTCTCTTCTCACTATGCCAACACACTTACGTATTAATCTTGTTTCGTACATTAACCTGAAAATGTACAGTTCATGCCTATCTTTTCACATTTCTACCATAACAATTGTGCATGCCCTTGCTATTACCCCTAATGTACTGTGGGATGCTATGCCTGAGGGTTGCTGTTGGGGTACCTCAAGGTTGTATGTAATAACCTTATGCACTGCAAAAAAAAAAAGGAAAAATAAACACCTCCAAAATGATAAACAGCCAGGGAGGTTTGTTTCTTCCTTTCGTTACCTTGTGAGCCAACATAAATGGCAGACGCAATCTAGTTTAGTGAATCTTCCTTCTCCCACATTTCTCCTCAAAGACCTCACATCAGAACAGTGTTCTTCTTGAATGCTGTTTTAATGTGTGCATGCACAGTGACAGATTCACAGGCTACTCAATGATAAGCCTCTGGTTATTTTTTTTATTTATTTATTTAATTTTTTCTTGAAACTTTCACTTTATTTTAAACTTTGACCAATAATTGCTTCAGTTTTATAAAGATAAGTATAGCTCTTGCTTTTTGTTTTATTCTTTTTTTTTTTTAATTCTTTATTTTTGACAGTGCAGTGAGATGTATACACATTTCAAAAGGCATGAATATATATATTACTAGACATACATTCAAGTAAGGTAAAGAGTTATTCATACTGCACTGTTTTTTTTTAAATAAGTCAAGAAGAACATAGTATAGGACAAACGTGTGAGGGTCTCAGCCAGCCTGACAGCGTTTGGGGGTCATAGTCGTGTGCAGTGAGTGGATGGGTCTGAGATTGAGGCAGCTAGGCTCCCTATGCGTCAGCTAGGCGTGAGAGAGAGTGAGTGACACGTCAATGAGTATAAGGCCATCTATGTGGGCAGTTTAATGAATAAAATAAAAAAACGAAACAAAATGGTTTCAGAACGGGTGTCATTTATGGTGTCATTTATTAGGACCCTAGGGTACTTATGCGTTGTCTCTGATGTGGGTCGATTAGTTCCCTGTCAGGGGTAACCTCCCTCCTGTTTCCCGTATGCAGTTGCTTACTGTTCTGAAGCATGGCGCTAGGGTAGTGTGTGG